>NC_064860.1:16000000-16185000 GCF_024139225.1 Suncus etruscus
TGCGTCTTCGGTTCAAATTCTTCTGCCCTCCACCCTAGTCTGAGTCCTCCCTCCAGGTCTCAAGGCCCTGAGCGCTGGCCACATGCCAGCGCCTCCTCACGCGGGGAAAGAGAATTGCACCCCGCAGCTCCTCCCTAATTGAGGAGACTTGCACCCTAAGAAAAAAGAGGGGGTGCTTCTCCTGGGTGCCACAGTGCCAAGATCAAAAGTCCAAGTGGGGGAAAAAAAAGTCCAAGTGGGGGACTGAGGGAAGACCCGAGGTGCTCATTTGAGCAACCCTGTGAGAGCAGGGAGTTCTTGATTTCTTTCTCTGACAAAGCCTAGCTCCAGGCTCTGGAATCCGTCGGAGCCTGTGGAGGATGAAGGGCCCTTCACTCCACGGAGGGCAGAGTGCCACAGGGCAGAACGGGGTGCAGCTGGGGCAAGGAACCCCAGGACACTTCTCACACTCGGCCAGGCCTCAGGGACTCACAGAGCCCGCTGGGGAAGGCCTGGGAATGGCGAGCGAAGAAAGAAGTGGTCCCCTCAGAGAAGGGGGTCCCGAGGCCTCCTCTCCTGGTGGTTGTTGCTTCGGGGACCACTGGGGACTTTTTCTTGGCCTGCCAGGGCTCAGTGAGAATGCTCCTGGCGGGGTGCCTGAGATCTGACAAGGGCCAGCCAGGTGCCAGGTCAGCTATATCTATCATCTATCTATCTATCTATCTATCTATCTATCTATCTATCTATCTATCTATCTATCTATCTATCTATCTGTCTGTCTGTCTGTCTGTCTGTTATCTATCTTATCTATCATCTAATCTATGCCAGCTATCTATCCAAATATATATCCACCCAACATCTATCCATCCATCCATCCATCTACTCATCATCTATCCATCTATCTCTGTCTATCTATATATCCAAATATCCATCCATCCACCCATCTATCCATCCATTAATCATCTATCCACCCACCCACCCACCCATCTATCCATCCATCCATATCTATCTATCTATCTATCTATCTATCTATCTATCTATCTATCTATCTATCTGTCTGTCTGTCTATTATCTATCTATCTATCATCTAATCTATGCCAGCTATCTATCCAAATATCTATATATCCACCCAACATCTATCCATCCATCCATCCATCTACTCATCATCTATCCATCTATCTCCATCTATCTATATATCCAAATATTCATCCATCCACCCATCTATCCATCCATTAATCATCTATCCACCCACCCACCCACCCATCTATCCATCCATATCTATCTATCTATCTATCTATCTATCTATCTATCTATCTATCTATCTATCTATCTATCTATCTATGCCAGCTATCTATCCAAATATCTATATATCCACCCAACATCTATCCATCCATCCATCCATCTACTCATCATCTATCCATCTATCTCCATCTATCTATATATCCAAATATCCATCCATCCACCCATCTATTCATCCATTAATCATCTATCCACCCACTCATCTATCCATCCATATCTATCTATCTATCTATCTATCTATCTATCTATCTATCTATCTATCTATCTATCCATCCATTCATCCAGCCCAGCTCCCTATCTATCATCCATCCATCATCCATTCACCCATTCACCCATGCACCCACCCATCCATCCATCCATCCATCCATCATCCATCCATCCACCCACCATCCATCCATCCATCCATCCATCCATCCATCCATCCATCCATCCATCCATCCATCCATCATCCATCCATCATCCATCCATCCACCCACCATCCATCCATCCATCCATCCACCCACCATCCATCCATCCACCCACCCACCCACCCACTTAGCAGGGCCTCCCTTCCCGTGCACTTAGGGCTCTGCATTTGCTAGTTCCTAAGCGCTCTGGCTCGGTTTAGCTTGAACTGTGGGGTGGAGGGAGACGACCGCGCTCGGGCCGCCGGTGCGGAAGGGCGGGGCTCAGGACACACGGGCGTGGTCTACCAGACAGAAGGCGTGGCCTGTCGGGGCGTGGCCTCAACGGACCAATCAGAAGACACGTGGGCGGGCCCGCGGCCTGGGCGCGGGCCGAGCGGCGCTGCGATTGGCTGGCGCGACCGGCTACGTCATCCTCCCTCGGCTCGCCCCGCGGCCGCCCGCCCCGGCCTCGGCGCAGCGCAGTCAGTCGACGGGAGACGAGCCTCGCGGCCGGCAGCTGGTCTCGCTCGCGTCTTCGCGCCTCCCGCCGTCCGCTTCGTCGCCGGGCTGCGCCGCCCGGAGCTGGGTCGCGCCGTCGCGCGCGCCTCGCCGCCGCCGCCGCCACCCCCGCGGCCTCCCGCCTCGTCGCCGGCCCCACCATGACGAAGAAGGAGAAGAAGTCCTTCCACCAGAGCTTGTCGGAATGGAAGCTCTTCCTCTACAACCCCGGCACCGGAGAGTTCCTGGGCCGCACCGCCTCGAGCTGGGGTGAGCCGGAACCGCACGCTGGGCGGCGGTTGGGCGGCGTGGGGAGGCTCGGCGGGCACGCGCCGGGCGAGGGGCGGGGCCTCGCGGGCACGCGCCGCGCGTTCCCGAGACGCGACATGCACGCGCTTGAAGAGGGGCGGGGCATCGCGGGCACGCGCCGCGCGCTCCCGAGACACACCGGGCATGCGTCTGACGAGAAGCGGGGCATCGCGGGCACGCGCCGCGCGCTCCCGACACGTGGCGGGCACGCGCCCCGGCTCCAGCCGGCCGCCCCGTGCGCACGTGCGGGCTGAGCTGGGCCTCCGCCCTGCCGGAAGTGGACCCGGCCGTCCGGGCCGCCTTTGTGCGGGGCCGCCCCGCCGAGAGGAAATTTCCACTCCCGGGGCGCCTGGCTGAGTCATCGACGCGCCCCTAATTGAGCCTCCGGCCGGAAGATTGCTCTCGGGGGCCCGGAGAGATGGCACGGAGGTAAGTAAGGCCTCTTTGCTTTGCATGAGGAAGGTCGGTGGTTCGAATCCCAGCATCCCAGATGGTCCCCCATCATAGAGCCTGCCAGGAGGAATCCCTTGAGCGTTGCCGGGTGTGATCCCAAAACACACACACACACACACCCAAAACACACCCAAAACACACCCACACACACACACACACCCACACACCCACACACCCACACACCCCCACCCACCCACCCCCAGAAGATTCATTTCGTCCTCTCTGAGGCTATGAAAAAGCCCCTCTTCTCTTTTTCCAAGGAAGGGCCCCCAAGTGGCTGTCATGCATGGGCTGTTGTGTTTCTGCTCTCCCCCGAGTCTTTTCGCTTTTTTTTGGGGGGGTGGGTAGGTGGGTTGGTTTTTGGGTCACACCCGGCTGCACTCAGGGGTTCCTCCTGGCTCTACACTCAGAAATCGCTCCTGGCAGGCTCTTTCGGGGACCCGATGGGATGCCGGGATTTGAATCACTAGTTCTTCTGCATGCAAGGCAAACACACTACCTCCATGCTATATCTCTTCGGCTCCTAAGTTTTTTTTTTTTTTTTTTTAAACAAAATGCAGGGTTTTGGGGATCAGGCTTCCTTCACGAGTCCAAAGCACACCCTACGCAGTGCGTGCATCCACTTCTCGCCTTTGCACGTAAAAGAGCAAACCCTACCCAAGTTTTTTTTTGCGGGGTTTGGGGAGGGTTTTTTGATCACACCCGGCTGCGCTCAGGGGTTCCTCCTCCTGGCTCTAGGCTCAGAAATTGCTCCTGACAGGCTCTTTTGGGGGACTCTGGGATGCCGGGATTCGAACCACCACTGTCCTTCTGCATGCAAGGCTTTACCTCTATGCTATCCTCCAGCCACCCCTCCCCAGTTCTTTGTTTTAAAGGGAAGTCGAACCCTCCTCCTGTTAGTGTGTGTGTTAGCCTCTTGGGTGCCTTTTTGGGTCCTTTGGTAAAAGTCTATTAAACTTAGTGCCCCTTTTTTGGGGTGTACATGCGTAAACGGGCTCACATATTGGGGAGGGCTTTTTAGAGGGGAAATGTCTGCTTATGGAGGTCTTAAGATTTCTTTCTGAGAAAATACCTTCTGAGACTTTGAGAACTATTTGGGCACGATCGTTTCAAGAGAAACGGGGAGAGTTAACTCCAAAAATAAATTATTGAGAAAAGTCCCATCCAAGCCCAAAGGGGCACCCAAAGGAAAGTTTTTCCCTCCAAGCCCAAACTTCCATCCTCCCCCCTTGGAACATGCAAAAAATGAGACCTCAGAAAGGCCATTGTTTTGCTTTGTGTAAAATTGGTATTCCACAGAGCCGAGGAGAAAAGCAGACCTTTAATCTAGGGCCAGCACTGAGATTATTTTACAATGCGTTTGCTGGACTTCATGGCGATCCTTGTGATTTTTTGTTGAAATGATTGTCTTTTGGGAACCCTCTGGTTTATTAAGGAAATACATCTTGTATCTGGACTTAACTGGAGTGAGTACTGGGTGAGGAGAGATTTCTAATTTTTGAGTAGGGGGAAGGAATTCTTTCTTGGCAAGAGATTTTATCCTTTTCCCCTCCACACCTTCTCATTTCCAGTAGACTGTTACTTTCCTTTGTGTCTGGGATGACTAGTGCTAGTGCAGGGAACATTCCTTCTAACCTGTATGCTACGAAGTCTGGGCTAAATGGTTTATCTGATAAATGCATTTAAGTAGCTTGTGCACAAGTAATCAAACTTTAGGGCATTCCAAGGCAGGAGAGGTAGTATAGGAAGTAAGGGAATGGCCTTGCAGGGCGGCCCTAGCTGTGACTTTGGGCCACTATATATGGTCGGTCCCTTAGCACCGCTGGTTATGACCCCCCCCCCCCAACTTGTATGTATCTAACATGGAATTCTGTACTTGACTACAGGTCAAACTAGTTTGTTTTAGAAGAATTCGATAATTATCGAATTATATATATATATTTATATATATACACATAATATATATAAAGAATTCGATAATTATCGAATTATATATATAGTAAATTTAGTAGTAAACACATGTATAATGGCCTAAGTAATTTAAAGTTCATAATCCTGTTCAAACAAGTAATCTCTCCAAGGAATTTTGGGGAATTACTTGCAGGAAACGGGAAACTATGCTCTCAGGCTGTAAACTGTGGCAGCAGCCATCAATCAGCCTGTGTGAAATGGTTGCCCCATCCAGTCTACTTCAATTGTTTCCACTCAAGACTTTTTCTTACTTTCCTTTTTTTCCCCTTGGGCTATACTCTGTGGTATTCAGGTCTTACGCTGGCTCTACATTTAGGAATTATTCTTGGAGGCCATATGAGATGAGACATGGAACCCTGTTCGAAAGGCAAACCTACCCTCTTGGCTGTCTCTCTGGCCTCTCAAGACACTTTGACCCAAGAAATACTTACATATCTGCAGGTGCATATCATTGTTGTACACATCAAGTGGTGGTTATACAAATCAGGAAGGAATTTAAAATTTTTTTTTTTTGGGGCCGGAGAGATAGCATGGAGGTAAGGCATTTGCCTTTCATGCAGGAGGTCATCGGTTCGAATCCCGGCGCCCCATATGGTCCCCTGTGCCTGCCAGGAGCAATTTCTGAGCCTGGAGCCAGGAATAACCCCTGAGCACTGCCAGGTGTGACCCAAAAACCAAAAAAAAAAAAAAAAAAAAAAAATTTTTTTTTTTGAAGTTACACAACCGTATCTGGGGCCAGGACCCAGAGTTTAAGAATCCTAGTTTTAGATCCTAGAATGTTAATCTGTTGGAGGAAATGTTACCTTGTTCTCATTCTTAGTAGGGTATTATGGTCTGTCTGCCTGATTTTTGTCCCCACAAATACCCACTAATTTTGGGGGGGCGTTGGTCCACACTTGAGGGTGCCCTGGTTATTCCTGGCTCTCCGCTCAGAAATCACTCATGGCAGGCTCAGGAGACCAGATGGGATGCCAGGGATCATACAAGGCAAGCATTCTACCTGTTGTGCTATTGTTCTGGCCCCTCTTGATTTTTTTTTTTTTTTTTTTTTTTGGGTCACACCTGGCAGCGCTCAGGGGTTATTATTCCTGGCTTTAGGCTCAGAAATCGCTCCTGGCAGGATCGGGAAACCATATGGGATGCTGGAATTTGAACCACCATCCTTCTGCATGAAAGGCAAACGCTCTACCTTCATGCTATCTCTCCAGCCCCTCTTGATTTTTGAACCATTCCAGTTGTTGGGTCACAGTCTAGTGGTCAGTGACCATATACATATAGTGGATCTCCTACATGCAAAGAAGGTGAGATCTTTGATCTTTGATAAAAAAAAAAAAGACATTTTTTTGGTCTTATGGTCACACCTCATACTACACAGGGCTTTATTTCTGGCTTTGCACTTAGGGATCACTCTTGGCAACAGGCCATGTGGGATGCTGGAAATTGAACCTGGGTAAGCCTCATGTAAGACAAACATGTCCACCCACTGTCCTGTCCTGTCCTGTCCTTTAGGTCACAGTTTTATTCATTTTTTTAATTTTTATTTATTTTTGTTTTGTTTTGTTTTTTAGATCTTGGGTCACATCCGGCAGCGCTCGGGTTACTCCTGGCTCTGCTCAGAAATTACTCCTAAAAAAAAAAAAAGAAATTACTCCACAGGCTTGGGGGACCATATGGGATGTTGGGATTCGAACCACCATCCATACTTGATCGACTGCTTGCAAGGAAAACACTCTACTGCTATGCTATCTCTCCGCCTCCTTATTTATTTATTTAAAAGGATTTTGGATCATACATGGAGGTGTTCAAGGGTTCCATTACTTTTGCCTCTGGGATCAAGGATCACTCCTAGTGCTGCTCTGGGGTCCTTATGGGAGGCCAGGGATGGAACCTCGTAAGGCAAGCACCCTATCCACTAGAAAACAGCTCCTGGATCACAATTTTAATAGCTGTCTGGTAGACCCATGGAATGTTTTTATTTACCTTCAATGGAATATAGAGGTCTCATATGCTTGGCAAATGTGTACCCCTTGAGCATTTGAGAGCATCCCCTGTTCTGAATTTTGGAGGGTTAATTTGACCATTGAATGGATCTTTACTTCCAGGTTTCTGCTGGGAGGAGAGGTAACTTCAATTTGTACTGGGTACCATGCTGTGTCCAGAATGGAATTTGATCCTTTGGCATGAAAACATGAACTCAGCCCTTTGAGCTATTGCTCTGGCCTGTACTGGTAGGCCAAGTAGTGGTTGTGTGTTTTGTTTTGGGGCCACCCTGGTTATATTCAGCAATCACTCTTACCATTGGTCAAGGGACCATATCGGTTTCTGAGGGTCAAACCCTGCTTGGTTGTGTTCTAGGCAAGTGTCTTGGTTGCTGTTTTTCTCTTGGGCAATTGTTTTCTTTTGTTATTTGGGTTTTTCTTTAGTTTCTATTTATTTATTTTTGCAGGGGACACATCTGGCTTCACTCAAGGGCAACTGTGGCCCTACACTCAGAATTACTCCAGTAATGGGAGTGGAACTATAGTACAGCAGTAGGGCGTTTGCTTTGTGCGTGGCTGATCCAGGACGGACTTGGGTTTGATCCCTGGCATTCCATATGGACCCCCAAGCCAGGAGTAAACCCTGAGCACCTCTGGCTGTGGCCCAAAAACCAAAACCAAAACCAAAACAAAAAAAGAATCACTCCAGTCAGGTTTAGGAGAGCAGATGGGATGCTGGGGATGGAACCTGGGTTGGCCCCTGTGCAACACAACTGCCTTACCTATTGTGCTATTGCTCAGCCCTCCCCCCCTTTTTTAATTTTTATTTTATTTTTGTTTTTGGGTCACACCCGGCAGCACTCAGGTTACTCCTGGCAGGCTTGGGGACCATATGGGATGCGGGGATTCGAACCACTGTTCTGCTTGCAAGGCAAAAACCATACCGCCCCCTCTCCCCTTTTTTCAAATGGTGTAAAAATAAAACTATAGCTCCACAGATTGGGTGAGGCCGCCCCATGCACCATATTTCTAATCCCTCAGGCCACAACTGGGTCTGATGAAGTTGGGTAGCAGTGGAGAAATAATACACCAAGCCAGTGAATTAGAGTTTCATTGGAGTTACCATAGTCTGCTTTTTGCCTTGTGGCCTTTCTCTGCCGTGTATTGCCTATGATTTCTGCTTTCTCTCTTGCCATGCTCCTTCCCTCTTTCCTTTATTCAAAAATCCCCAATTCCAGGTGGGGAAGGTCATCAATGCTGGAAGACAACTATCAGTGAACTTTTACATCTCAAAGGAAGAGTTTAGGGAAAAAGGAAGTTGGGGGAAGGGTTACAAGAAAGTTTATTGACGCCTATTTAGAGTGACAGAGAAGTATAAGTTTGAGAGAGAACACAGCCTTCTCCAGGTTGGAAATATGCTGGCAATTAAACAGACAAGAAAGGGAGATCAGTGTTCAAGGGCTTGAATTGAATGAAGGGCAGCAAACCCCATGCACTTGCTTTTTAAAAGCAGATTTATTGAAGTGGAGAGTACAGCCATTAAGTGGTTGCCTTTTATGTGACCAATCCTGGCTTGTTCCCCTATACCATATATGGCCACCCAAGCACATTTAGGAGTGATGTCTCAACACAGAGCCAGGAATTCACCAGTTGGCCCCCAAACAAACAAACCCCCTAACACTTGGTGTAGAGAGAGATAGTGTAGTGGGGTGGTAGGGTGTTTACCTTGGTGCACAGCTGGCCCAGGTTCAATCTCAATCCCCAGCATTCCAGATGATCCCAAGTACCCCCAGGAGTGATTACTAAGTGCAGAGCCAGGAGTAATCCTTGCACATTGCTATGTTTGGCCCAGAAACAATCCAGAAAAAAACTAAACCCAAATCAACTTGTATACCACACCGGGTAACAGCTCAAGGATTACTCCTGGCTCTGCACTCAGAAATCTCTCCTGGCTTGGGGGGACCATATGGGATGGTCCATCTTAGGTTAGCAGCATGTACAGGGTGAACGCCCTACGCTTTCACCACTGCTCTGCCCCTTTTTGACTTTTTTGCTGATTCCTTTTAAAGCAAATGTCGTGTGACTGCTCTCCTTCCAGTTCCCTAACCTTTGCAAGTTAGCTTTGTGAGCTCCTTTGTTGAAGCTCTATTGATTTAGTTTGTGTATAAGGTATATACCTTTCATGTTTAAGAAATACATTTATTTTTTTTCCTTTCCCCTAGTTTAATTTTTTATTTAATGTAGATGGCCAAGTTGGCCTTATTAAAAGTGCCTTGATCTGTGGGTATGTAGAGAATAGCTTTCTTTCTTTCTTTCTTTCTTTCTTTCTTTCTTTCTTTCTTTCTTTCTTTCTTTCTTTCTTTCTTTCTTTCTTTCTTTCTTTCTTTCTTTCTTTCTTTCTTTCTTTCTTTCTTTCTTTCTTTCTTTCTTTTTTTGTTTTGTTTTTTGTTTTTGGGTCACACTCTGCAGCGCTCAGGGGTTACTCCTAGCTCCACACTCAGAAATTGCTCCTGGCAAATTTGGGGGACCATATGGGATGCTGAGATTCGAACCAATGACCTTTTGCATGAAAGGCAAACGCCTTACCTCCAAGCTATCTCTCCAGCCCTGAGAATAGCTTTCTGTTGCAACGTTTTTTTTGGGGGGGTTGGGCCACACCTGGTGTCTCTGGGGTATCACTCCTGGCTTGGAGGACCATATAGGATACCGGGGGAATGGAACGGTGGTCTGTCCTAGGTCAGCTCGTGCAATGCAAATGCCCTACTGCTTGCACCATCACTCCAGTCCCTCTGTTGCAAGGATTTTATAAATATGTTCATTCAAGATGTTTTCTAGTTTTATTTTTTTGCATTCAGGTCTTTGTCCCAATTTTGACCCATTTACTTTGAGGTTGGACTTATTTACTCTTAGATTCCTCTGCAAGGGCATTAGCTATATTAAGAGTAAACATTTATTTATTTTGGTTTGGGGCCACACCCAGCAATGCTGGGGTTGCTTCAAGTAGTCTTGTTGGGATTATGCCATGTTGGGGATTAAACCTGGGTTTTAAGCATTTTTTTGCTCCACTGAACTTTCACTGCAGCCCAAGAACACACATATACTTACTTTGTTTATTGGCATTTGGGCCACACCTGACAGTACTGAAGGGCTGCTCCTGGCTTGTGGTGGTCCTAATGGAACGATATGTGGTCCTGGGATTGAAGTGAACCACAGGATTGAACTGTAGTCAGAGGCAACAAAGCAAGCGCTGTAAACCCCTGTACTATCTCCCATGCCCAAGAACAAATATTTAAACAGTTTTGTCTTGATAATAAAAATAGTTATATTGGATTGCCTTAAGATAGCTATGGGGGGGGGGGCGGAGAGATAGAATGGAGGTAAGGCGTTTGCCTTGCATGCAGAAGGATTGTGGTTCGAATTCCGGCATCCCATATGGTTTCCCGAGCCTGCCAGGAGCAATTTCTGAGCATAGAGAGAGCCAGGAGTAATCCCTGAGCACTGCCGAGTGTGACCCCCAAGCCTCCCCCCCCCCCCCAAAAAAAAAGAGATAGCTATACGGGCTACAGAAATCACACAGAAACTGCTCCTTTTCTTGTATACTTTCAACCCCAGTTTGCTCCCTGATACCTCCTGTTCCCAGGAATTATTGGCTGCAGCCTGTGGGGCAAGTGAAGTCAAAGGGTTGGCTGAGGGAATCTGGAGAGTTGCCTGAGGACCTTCGCCCATCTGCACCCTTGGCCCTTGTATTGATCCTTAGTTCTGGTTGGTGGAGAGTCTCTGGGAGGGTAACCTGAACACCACTTGGGAGGGTAGAGCTCCCCCACCCCCAAACTAGCTGTAATGACTTCAGTGGCTGTTTGTACATTTGAGTATTAGATTTGGTAGCAGCACAGGTTCAGTGCACACATAATCAGCTTAGTTGACTTTTTTAACTTTTTTTTTTTTTTTTTGGTTTTTGGGTCACACCCAGCAGCGCTCAGGGGTTGCTCCTGGCTTCATGCTCAGAAATCGCTCCTGGCAGGCTCGGGGGACCATATGGGACGCCGGGATTCGAACCGATGACCTTCTGCATGAAAGGCAAACGCCTTACCTCCATGCTATCTCTCCGGCCCCAGCTTAGTTGACTTTTTACGAACTTTGTAGGTGCTCAAATTCTGTCCCGACTGACGACAGGACAGACTTTTCTAACGGAGCTGTAGGATCTGCCAGCAAGCAATGTGATCTCAGTGGAAACAGGATAGAACATTTAGTGACTTAATGTATATAATGAATGCATTTACAAGTATTAAGACTAAATGTGGGGCCGGGCGGTGGCGCTAAAGGTAAGGTGCCTGCCTTGCCTGCGCTAGCCTTGGACGGACCGCGGTTCGATACCCCGGTGTCCCATATGGTCCCCCAAGCCAGGAGCAACTTCTGAGCACATAGCCAGGAGTAACCCCTGAGCATTACTGGGTGTGGCCCAAAAACCAAAAAGACTAAATGCATTAAACATAATCAAAAGTAAATAATCTAGGCTGCTTTTGCTAAGGTAGTGGGCCCTGTGTTGCAGTTAACTTTTATCCCCCTTATTTTTGGCCCACACTTTGGTTCTATGGGACCTGAGGTGCCAGGGATCGAACCCTGAGCTGCTTTTTAAATTTAAATTTTTTGAACCCAGAGCATCTGCATTCAAAATATGTACTACAGCCTGTTATCTCCCAGACTTGGAATGTGCGGTTAGTTAACTTTCTTTAAATAATGAAATAGGGGCCAGAGATAGCACATCAGTGGGGTGTCTGCTTTGAATGCTCTTCACCCAGGACAGACCCCAGTTCAATCCCCGGCCTCCCGTAGCCTGCCAGGAATAACCCCTGAGCGCTGTTGCTGGGTGTGTCCCCAAACCAAAACAAAAGAAAAAAAGAAAGAAAATAGTGAGAAAGTCAAAATTTTCTACTTGTTTATTGTAAGCAATGTTTCAGAAATGTTTGTATAGCTTGTTTATATAGCTAACCTGATGTGAAGAGTAGCTTTACTGATGCTACTGTAAAGCTTAATGTGACTCAAACCAAAGTTTGGTGTATGTGGGGGGGTGGGGTCTGGGTGGATTTGGGACCACATCTTACTGTGCTCAGGGCTTATTCCGCTTATTCCTGGTTTTCGGGATCACTCCTGATGTTACTTGACCACATTTGGTACTGGGGATTGCATTGTACTAGAGTCAGCAACTCGAGTGCAAAGCAAACCCCCCTCTTGATCCCAGAATAAACAACATTTTAAGCCACTAATTCAGCAAAGTGTTTTGATTGTATAGATGAAAATATGACACTCTGAAATGGTGTGTCCAGATTTACTCAGTGAGGGAATCCTTGGACTTCAACTCCTTTGATGCTCAAAACTTTCTTGCTTTTTAAAATTTTAGCCCATGTATCACAGATCCACTTAGGGTAGTTCATAAGGTTATGGGGACGGGCTGGAAAGATAGCACAGTGTGGGTAGGACAATTAATTTGTGCATCCAAGTCTTATTTGATTGATTGATACGGTGGGGGGGGGGCACCATACCAGGCTCTGGTTACTCCTGGATCTGTCTGGATCTGTGCTCAGAAATTACTCCTGGCAGACTCGGGACCATATGAGATGCCTGGGATTGAACCCTTGTTGGCCGTCTGCAAGGCAATGCCCTCCTTGTGGTGCTATTGCTCTGGCCCCACCAAATGTGATTTTAGCCCTGGCACTATATCTGGTTTCTTGAGTCCTGCCAAGAGTAACTCCTGAGCACTGCCGGGTATATCCCGTTGGACAGTAGATATGTTCTAACTTAAACTTGTTCCTGTTTCTGAGCCAAGATTCTTCTGGAATAATGCTTCTAGCTCTACACTTTGGTCATGTGCCTTGCAGTGTACATTTGCTTTCTTTAGTTCTTTTCTCATGCCTCTTCCCGTTTTTTTCTCTGACAATTATGTCCTCATCTAATGTTGCTGCCTCTTTCCTAGGTTATGAGCTTATTCACATCTTACTCATTGATTCCTCACCCCTGGCCTGTTGATGCCCTGCACTTAGTAGGATGTAATAAAAATTGAATGAGCAGTATAGATGTTCCCATGCATGTGATCTTCTGGAGCTTTGTGTTTGGTGCCTTTCATGGACTTGGGGGTGTATTTTAGTGTTCCTCAGTGCTTGGGCAGACCCTTCTCTCTTTTTGTTTCTTGGGCCACGCACCAGAGTGCTCAGATTACTCCTGGCTCTGCACTCAGGGGTCACTCCTGGTGGTACACTAGGGACCATTATTTTTTAGATTGCCACGGCACTGCTGGGTTTTCAGGCAAGTGCAATATTCAAATAAAGCTTCGACTGAACTTTCTCTGGGAGATCTATGTGACATGCCTGGGCAGGACCTCTGGTCAGAGGAACCAACCAGTTTATTATTCAGATCTCCTACTTTCTTTATTGCTGTGCTCAGCTTCATATCTTGCACTTCAAGAGACTCTTAGATAAAGCTTTTATTTTTATTTTAACTCATTGTGCTCTTTTGGGGGGGGGGGCGATTTTTGCTACTTTCCTGTGGTACCTCAGGTGCTAATTAATCCCAGTTCTAAACTTGGAGTTTACTTCAGTGCACAGGGGATAGGGAGGTGTGTATACAGGTGAGTCTTGACATTTTGATCTGGGCTTTCTGTATGATGCTTTGGGCTTTGCTTTGTTTTTGTGTTCAAGGCAAATTCCCAACCATTACTGTCTCTCCAGTCCCAACTCACCTCCCTCCCTCCCTCTCTTTCCATCTCTATTTCTGGGAACCCATCCTGGACCTCACACAAACAAGTGCTTTACTACAGAGCCACATCCCTGCCCCACTACTTTTTGTTGTTTATTTTTTGGGCCACATCCAGCGGCACTCCTGTGGTTACTCCTGGCCCTGTTCAGAAATTATTCCTGGTAGGGTCAGGGGACCATATGGGATGCCAGGGATTGAACCTTGGGTGACCACATGCAAGACAAATGCCCTGTCTACAATGCTTTTGCTCTGGTCCTCTGCCCCAGTACTTCCTTTTTATTTGATTTTTTTCTCTGTGGCAGTTTCTTTTCTTTTTTTTTTTTTTTGTGGTTTTTGGGTCACACCCGGCAGTGCTCAGGGGTTATTCCTGGCTCCAGGCTCAGAAATTGCTCCTGGCAGGCACGGGGGACCATATGGGACGCCGGGATTCGAACCGAAGACCTCCTGCATGAAAGGCAAACGCCTTACCTCCATGCTATCTCTCCGGCCCCATATGTGGCAGTTTCTATCCCATGCTCTTCTACATGCAGGGAAAGGGGGGAGAAGAGAAACTTACAGCTTCTGTAAGTTTTTTCCTAGGATCTGGTAGAGCTTTTTCCTGTATTTAGTGCTGGAGCGATTGCATGAACCCGACCTCACTCTGGAAGCTCCTAGAAAGGAGTTCAGTTCCCGACACCATTTGTAGCCCCAAAACAGATCCAAACCATTAAAATCAAGTTTAGAGTAACAGTACAGCAGGGAGGGGTGTTTGCCTTGCACACTTAGCCCCAGCATCCCATATTTGAGCCCCCCCAGGGTTCCCTAAGCACTGCTGGGTGTGGCCCCAAACCAAACCATTAATAACCCAGATCAGTTGCTCCGGTGCCTTTTTTACACAAGTGTTTATAATTCAGGTATCATTTGGTTTTCCAACTTACGTTGCATTTCAGAGAATAATGCTGATGTTGTTGGAACTGACTCAGTCCAGTCCCCTCTGTGTCCCCAGAAAGAAGTCAGAGAGAATTCTGAGGAATCTAGCCATGTGCCCTCCAGCTGCCAGGCTACTTCTGAAGCTACTTTTTGGTGTTCTGCACCCCCAGCTTCGGGTGGATGGGGGTTAAATTAGCTCTAGGAAACCCTGTGTTCAGTCTTATGGCATAATGACCTAGAGCTTAGTGTCCAGTTTGAGAACCTGTCATTTCCGTCCTTCCCCACACTATACGTGCTGTAGGCAGATGGGCAAATGCACGGTCCACCCCCTCCCTATGCCCTGCACTTATCCTCCGCTTCATAAATCCTTTCTCCTACAGCTAGTTTGAGTGCCAGCTCTGTCATAAGACTTCTCTGATAGGCCCTGGTGAAGAAAGGTCGTGTCTCACTGACTGGCATTTTCAGTGTGCATCAGGGTTTTTACATGTGTGTTTCCTCTCTAGTACAGGATTTAGAACTTGCTCCTCTAATCTCTGGTTAGTTGGCCACACCCTTGCTCAGGCTAAGGGGTGGTGGCCACAGCAGAGATGCTGTGGGAAGGGTGGGGGAACATACCAAGATCATTAGCATTGGAACCAGCTCCTGGTCCCATGCATTATGAATTTCCTCTTCAAAAGAAGAGTTGGAGAGCGTAAGTTTCAAGTGTCAATTTGAAATGAACCTGTGAATGTTCTCTCACAGGGGTCTCAAACTCAATTTACCTGGGGGCCAGGGAGGCAAAGTCCAGGTGATCCTTGAGTGCAAAGTCAGTAGTAAGCCTTGAACATTGGGGGGTGTGACCCAAACAACTAAAAACAAAACAAAAAAAGATTCCTCTAGGGTAGGGCCACAAAATGTTTTATGGAGGGGCCGCAAACGGCCCTCGGGCCTCAAGTTTAAGACCCCTGCAAGTCTAGAAGGAATTGTGGCCAGTTGTCAGCTCTCAGGCCTCCTCGAACCGTGTGTCTGAGATCACAAGCCTTGCTGTGTTTCAGTGTTTAATGTACCACAGGGCTAAAGTTTGGCTTGTGGACCTCTGCTGTAGAAGTGAGTGGTGAGTATAGGCTGCCTCCTCCACAGACCTGAATTGTCTCCAAATAGGTTGTGGACTGTCTGTCGCCTTTGTTGTTTACTACACAAAGATAACCAGTGGTTCCCATTTCTACCCCACCTTCCCTGGCAGCCCCAGTTAACTTTACTACTTTAAAAACTCCCTGTGTGGTCTATGTTTGAGTAAAAATAGCAGTTTTTTCTAAATGTGAATAAACCTTTACCACTGCAGCGCTCGTTGATTTTTCTGCCTGGACAAATTAATCTATGATCTGTGAAACACTTGTACCAGCATAGGTCCAGACTGGACACTGCTCACTCCTCAGGTCTGTGTGTCTGATCTCAGGGCCCACAGTTAGGCTGGGCAGGAAGAACTCCTCAGAAGAAACCTTCTGCTTTAGGACTTAATTAGTAGGGAATTCTGAAGACACAGCACTCACCTGTGCTAGAATGAACTACGAATGGTATTTTCCCTGAGGCCATTCGATAGAGGACAGGCTCTGTCTGACCCATCTTGCAGGGGACGCATGTCTTGGTTCAGGGCTCCTTTTGGGGGGCGGGGCACTCGGGTATCTCCTTGGCTCTGAGCTCAGAAATCGCTCCTGGCAGGCTCAGGGGACCATATGGGATCCTGGGGATTGTTAGAGTTTCTGTGTGTTTTGTGACTTCAGAATTGAATGGTGATGGTTGGAGGAGTTGTTTGAGAGGTTTCTCTTCCTTTCCTGTCACCCAGTTGCTCTTGGCTCTTGGCTCTTTCCTGATTAACGCTTTTGTTACTGGTGACCTGCCAGGCACCTTGGGCATTTAGGTGTATGTTATATGTAGAGTATGTAAGAAGAGATTATTTCTTTTCCCCTTGTACATGAGTAATACATAGGACAGCTATGTAGTAGAATCCCCTCCTCCCATTTAATACATCTTTAGCTGTGTGTCTGTGTTTGTAATACATGAATTATGAATTATTTGAATCATGCTTAATACTCCCTACTGTGGAGAGATAAACTCTCTTTGTATATATATATTGAATATTTGATTGGCCACAATTTTTCAAAAAATATTTTTTTTGTTTTTTGGGCCACACCCAAAGACGCTCAGGGATTCCACCTGGCTATGCGCTCAGAAATTGCTTCTGGCTTGGGGACTATATGGGACGCTGGGGGATCGAACCGCACTCTGTCCTAGGCTAGTGCGACCAAGGCTTACTGTTTGTGCTGCTGCTCCAGCCCAAGTTTTCAAAATTAAAAAATTTTTTTTTCTCGGGGCCAGAGAGATAGCATGGAGGTGTAGGGTGTTTGCCTTGTATGCAGAAGGATGGTGGTTCGGATCCTGGCATCCCATATGGTCCCCCATGCCTGCCAGGGATGATTTCTGAGCGCAGAACCAGGCCAAAATAAAATTTTTTTCCTCTCCCTACCCCTTTCTCCCCCCTCTCCTCTTCCTCTTTCCAAAATTTTTGCAGTTCAATCAGAGATATGGTATAGAAATTAAGGCACTTGCATATACATGGTTCCCTGACACTAATAGGAGTGACCCCTGAGCACAGCAAGGAATAGCCCCTAAATCCTGTTGGATGTGGCCCAAAATACCAAAACAATGTGCAACAAATATAGATTAAGTGGGGTTGCTGGTTTAAGTATCTGCCTCCATTGGCAATAGATCATTTTACTAGGAAGCTGTAGCTTTTTTTTTTGGGGGGGGGGGAGGCACACCTGGTGCCACTCAAGGGATACACCTGTCTCTCAGAAATTACTCCTGGCAGACTCAGGTGACTATATGGGATGCCAGAGATTGAACCTGAGTCAGCAGCATGCAACCAAACACTGATACCACTTTTTCCCCAGCTGTAGCAATTTTTAATAATTTTGTTTTCCTTTTGGGCCACACACAGTGGTGCTCATGGCTTAGTCTTGATTCTGCTCTCAGATCAGTTCTGATAGGCTCAGGGGACTATAGGAGGTACCAGGGATCGAACCTGGGTCTGCTGTGTGCAAAAGTCAGTATCTTGACAGTACTGCTGCTCCAACCCCAAATGTGTAATTTCTTAGAGCTCAACAATTTCTTTCTTTTTGCCTTTTTTTTTTTCTTCTGGTTTTTGAGTCACACCTGGCAGTGCTCAGTGTTTACTCCTGGCTCTACGCTCAGCAAACGCTCCTGGCCAGCTCGGGGGACCATATGAGATGGTGGAATTTGAACCACCGTCCCTCTGTATGCAAGGCAAACGCCTTATCTCCATGCTATCTCTCCAGCCCCTCTTTGATTTTTGAGTCACCGCCGGCAACACTCAGAGGTTACTCCTAGCTCTGCTCTCAGAAATCGCTCATGGCAGGCTCAGGGGACCATATGGGATGCCAGGAATCAAACCCAGGTCCTGCATTAGCCATTTTCCTTTGGGTCACACCTGATGTTGCTCAGGGGTTACTCTAGGCTCTGTGCTCAGAAATTGTTCCTGGCAGGCATGGGGGACATATGGGATGCTGGGATTCGAACCACCATCCATCCAGGATCAGCTGCGTGCAAGGCAAATGCTTTACCGCTATGCTATCTCTCCAGCTCCCTCATTGGCCATTTTCTAATAGTCATTCTAGCAGCAGATTGTCTTTGTGAGACATATGGAAAGGAAAAAAATTATTTTGGGGGCACACCCTGAGACACAGGTTACTCCTGGCCCTGCAGGACCATAGGAGATGCCGGGAATCTAACTCAGGCCTTTCTGGGTCAGCCTCTATAAAGGTAAACACCCTACCACTGTGCTATCCATTGGGTGGCGAACACGCGGCTCCCGGCCAAAATGAATATGGCTCTTTGCCTCTTATCATTTTGTATACTGTGGCTCTTTGCCAAGTTTGGATTTTGTTCTGCTGCTTCTGAGGAGGGACCGCTGAGGAGAGATCTCTGAGCATGGAGTCCGCCCTCAGGCTGTGTCATCTCGTCTCCCAAACCGTATGTCACATGTTGGGTCACATCTTGCCTGATGTTAGTTCTTAGTGTGGAGGACGAAGCACTCCCTCACCATCACTGCAGGATTTTGACCCTCACTTGAAATGGAAAAATACAATTTGTGTTTAATAGATTATTATTAAAATTATCGTATTTTCCGGCGTATAAGACGACCCCCTAATTTTGCAGTTAAAACATAGGTGTAGGCCTATATTCGATGTATCAGACAGAATGTTCCTGTGCTGCAACTGTATGTACCACAGTGAGGCAATCACAACAAGCAAAGGTTCAAAGGTTATACTGCAATAGACTTCCTCTCTGACTCTGGCCAACCTGAACAGGCTTTTTACAGTGTAGATTCGGGTCCAAAACATTGTCTAATTTGCATGCATCAAAAGCCTGCTTGGATTGGCTGAGTCAGAGAGGTGGTCCGAGCAGCCTTGCAGTGGTTGGTCCCTTTCATAGGCACTTTTTCTGGCAATTCCCTGGTGGTGCCAGTTAATCTCCCCCACTACATGAACCAAACAACACCCCATCCTCGGACCCTAGCACTGAACCACCAACACGGTTAGCTGGGTTTTGCCAGAAATGGCCCCCCAGATCTCCTGAGTACTGTTTGGGAGCTCCCAAGAAAGAGATTTGGAAACTCTGCGGCCTGAATTTTTTTTGTTTGTTTGTTTTGTTTAGCGGCATATTGAAACATTTTTCGGGATATACTCGGCCTATAAGACGACCCCTGATTTTCGGTTGACTTTTTTTGTTTGTTTGTTTCAAAAGTTGTCTTATACGCCGGAAAATACGGTATATGCTTTTTTTTTTGTAGTTTTTTTTTTTTTTTTTGGGTCACACCCGGCAGTGCTCAGGGGTTATTCCTGGCTTCATGCTCAGAAATTGCTCCTGGCAGGCACGGGGGACCATATGGGACGCTGGGATTTGAACCGATGACCTCCTGCATGAAAGGCAAACGCCTTACCTCCATGCTATCTCTCCAGCCCCCGGTATATGTTTTTGTATGTCTGTTTTGGCAGGCCACTACATGGTGTGGCTCTCTGACTCAACAGTTTAAAATTTTCGCTCTTTGTGTCAAACTTGTTCGCCACCCCTGCATTGGTACATGGAGCTCTGGCCCCAGTGCTCAGCTATTTCTTTTTTTTTTTTTTGGGTCACACCCGGCGGTGCTCAGGGGTTACTCCTGGCTGTCTGCTCAGAAATAGCTCCTGGCAGGCACGGGGGACCATGTGGGACACCGGGATTCGAACCAATCACCTTTGGTCCTGGATCGGCTGCTTGCAAGGCAAATGCCGCTGTGCTATCTCTCTGGGCCCTCAGCTATTTCTGAGAGCTTAGTTTTTTTTATTTCTTTACAGTTCTTTGCTCATTTTTTGGTTGTCTTGTAACTAAAAAGTTGTACTTGCCTTTTTTTCTTTTTTTGGTTCTTGGGTCACATCTGGCAGCACTCAGGGTTTACTCTTGGCTCTACACTCAGAAATTGCTCCTGGCAGGGTTGGGGACCATGTGGGATGCTGGGATTCGAACCACTATCCTTCTGCATGCAAGGCAAATGTCCTACCTCCATGCTATCTCTCTGGTCCCCTGTACTTGTTTGTTTTATGGACTACTACTTGGGTCACTCCTTTGTGGGGAATCAGGAATTACTTCTGGTGGTGCTTGGTGGGGGGGAACCATATGGAATTCTGGGGATTGAGTTCAGGTCAGCCGTTTGCAAGGCTGTCTCTGTGCTCTCTCCAGGTCCTCTTGTTGAATTTTTAAAAACCATACTTCGGGTTTTTGGATAAAATTCAAACTTTGGATAGCTCAGTGGAGTGAGCCCAGGTTTGATTTCCTGCTTCACATGGGCTAGACTGTGTGTTGCATGTAGGAGGCCCAGGTTTGATCTCTAACATTGCATTTTGTCCTTCAAACACCAGTGATCCTTCAGCATGCTGGGGGTCTGTCTCTCACAAACAGAAAAGCAGAATTGCCAATGAAAGCATTTGACTTCTTATTTGAGTGCACATTTTGGTAATGGCTTTAACCTCAGGTTACTTCACAAAGAAGAGTTTTTAAATTTTTTTTTTTTTTTTTTTTTTGCCTCATACCCGGCAGCGCTCAGGCATTACTCCTGGCTCTACTTTCAGAAACCGCTCCTGGCAGGCTCAGGGGACCCTATGGGATGCTGGGGATTCAAACCATCCGTCCTTCTGTATGGAAGGCAAACGCCTTACCTCCAGGCTATCTCTCTGGCCCCACAAAGAAGAGTTTTAATACATGATTGGGGAGGTTTGGGCCACTACCAGTGGTACATGGAGCCTCGTATCGGCTACAGGTCAGCGAAGCTTTTTAACCCTTGGCTTCCGAATTGTTCCTTTCTTAAATTGATTAATGACTGGGCTTGAGTGATAGGGCGTTTGCCTTACACACGGCTGATCCAGGATGGACTTTGGTTCAATCCCTGGCATCCCATATGGTCCCCCTAGGCAGAAGCATAGCCAGGAGTATCCCCTGACCATCGCAAGAGTGTGGCCCAAAAAGCAAAACAAGAAGTTGATATATTATTATTATTATTATTATTATTATTATTATTATTATTATTATTATCATCATTATTATTATTTCGAACAAATGGGGTTGAAGCCAAGGCATTTTAGCTATATCCAGTTGTACTCTGTGATCACTCTTGGTGTGGGGTTTAGGGTGCCGGGAATGTAACCCCTGTTGGGTGACTGCAGACAGTATTCTACATACTGTACTGTTTCTGGTCCCTTCTAGTAGTTTGTTATTGTTTTAAATAGAAAATAGATTGAATTGATTAAAAAATGCTCCTCATATGATTACTTCAAAGGGGGGGAATTTTTGTTTGCTTTTTCAGTGTTTGAACCCCACGTAGTTATGGTCAGGAGCCTAAGCTCTACTTTGGCCCAAGATTGACCTATTAAATGATAGATTTAGAACTTGGGCAGAATGCTCATTCAAAAAGGGACAATTTACTATGCGCCTTAAATTTAATTACTAACAAAAAATTTAATTACTGTGATAGACTTGCAGTTCACTTTGATCACAATAAAATTATTTTTAAAAAAGGGACAATTTCAGGGGTGGAAATTGCTTACCTATTTTCTTGCTCTCTACAGTTAAAGGTCACTTCATGGGGCATCTATCTTGTTTTATGAACATAGTTCATAAAATACTTGATTTTCACTGTAGCAGTTTTCTTTTTTGTGGTGGCCCTTGGCATATGCAAAATCAAGTGTCCTGCTGAGTTGCATTTACATTACTTAGGCATTTAAAATTAGATACCAAAGCCTGACTTGGAATATTTTTTTGGTTTTTGGGTCACACCCAGCAGTGCTCAGGGGTTACTACTGGCTTTAAGCTCAGAAATCGCTCCTGGCAGGCTTGGGGGATCCTATGGGATGCCAGGATTCAAACCACCGACCTTACCTCCATGCTATCTCTCCGGCCCCTGACTTGGAATATTTTGAGATGGTTTAGTAACATTGATAGGATTTTTCTAATTTCACATCTCTGAGATTCATCCTCAGATCACCCCAAATTCAATCTGCCTGTTTTTAGTTTTATTGGAGCACAGCCTCAAGTCATACATTCATAGATTTGTCTACCTTGTTGGGCTGAATGGAGGATGTTGTGCCTGTCAACTTCTGAGTCTGAAGGAATTTTTTTCTTTTCATCTTACACTAACCTTGGGCCTTGGCAAGTATTATGTCTTCACTTTGGCATCAGGACCACTGCTTTGAGACTGGTTTTCCTTTCCTTTTTCTGTAACATGGTCTCAGCATGTGCTTGCAGGGCGACACCCTGAAGGTTACAATCTGTTTCTTATCGCTTTATCTCCCATTTTGGCTTCCTGGTAATTGGACAGTGGGGTGTGCGGTTACAGGAAGGATGTTGGTCTAAACATAAAATGCCATTGCTTTGGAGGGGTGGAGGACATTTCCTGACCTGTTAAAAAGTTAAACATTTCTGACAATTTTTTTCGGACAATCTTTTTTTTTTTTTTTTGAGCCACACCCGTTTGATGCTCAGGGGTTACTCCTGGCTAAGCGCTCAGAAATTGCCCCTGGCTTGGGGGGACCATATGGGACACGGGGTTGAGATCTTTCCTTGGCTAACGCTTGCAAGGCAGACAGACACCTTACCTCTAGCGCCACCTCACCGGCCCCAGACAATCTTTTGATGGAGGGGTCATGGGCCTCTTGAGAGTAGAAGGCAGTTAGGAAGCATGTTTGGGAATGGAGTGGATATATTAAAATAAGAGTAGAGAATTACAGACATGCTCTTGGGGGTCTCGGGGCATTGTTTGGTTTAGGCCAAGGAGGAGGGCCCAGGACCTCTGGGTTGGGAGTCCTCATCCTCAAATTAAATAAAATTAAATTCACTTACTGCATCTAGGATTTATTTTGTCTCATGATGGGGTGGTGGTGTCATTTTTAAATAACTCAGTACAAACTAACACTAAATGTATTTCAGCACATAATTTTGCTTTAGGGCCACACCTGGTGATGCACAGGGGTTACTCCTGGCTATACGCTCAGAAAGTGCTCTTGGCTTGGGGGACCATATGGGATGCTGGGGGAGCAAACCACAGTCAGTCCTAGATTAATTAGCCCGTGCAAGGCAAATGCCCTACCACTTGTGCCACTGCTCCGGCACCCTTAATTTTGCTTTTAACTGCAAATTTTGATTATAAAGCTCTAAATGTAGAAATTTGAGAAAAGTTGCCAATTTTAGATGTTTTGCGAGTAAACCATTGGTATAGGATAGATCTGAGCGTTTCTTGTGAGAAAATTGAGCCAGAAAGCCTTGCCCTTGCCCCTGTGTCCTGCAAGTTCTTACTGCTCAGTTGTGAGGTGCTGTTTCTGAGTTGGATCTCACTCCACTGCGGCCAGCAATAGTGTTCTAAATTAGAGTTACTGAGCATAATTGTGATTTACCATCAGCATACTTCCTGACTGTTCCTTAAAGTAAAATTAGTTTTCTATTTATTTGGAGGCAGGTGCTGCTGTTTTGGCCACCACTTAGAGTTGTCTTGCAGGGTTTACCCCTGAATCTAAGCTCACTCCTGGCATGCTCTGGGGACCAAAGAGGATACCAGGGATGAAACCCAGTTAATCACATGGAAGGCAAACATCCCACCTACTGTCCTGTCGTTCCTGCCCTCACCTTCATATCTAATACTAAAATGGATGCAAATAACTCTGACTGAAATTCAGTGTCATGTACTTCCATATAGAGAGGCAGATTTATTCTAGTCAAACATTGTAACTCATAAACCCAGCTGCACTCAGTTTATTCCTGGCTCTGCACTCAGAGATTGTTCCTGGCAGGCTCTGGGGAACTTATGGGATGTTGGGGATTGAATCCCAGTCTGTTGTATGCAAGGCATACACCCTACCCTTCATGTTAGTGCTCTGGTTCCTTCTTGCATTGATTTTGAGGGCATCGAATACTGTACTGGGAAACGTTTCATATTCTCCATATTTCTCCAGTTCCAGTGCTGGAACTGGACTAGAGTCTGACTAGTGGCAGCTGCTTGGGAAGGAACAAAGGAGGACAGGGTCTGGAAACAAAGAGAAAGCTACCAGGGAGGTCATGCTGGGTATGAGGCATGTGGCAGCAGGTCCAATGTAGCTTTCGTGTTTAATTTGGAGATAACTCATATGGTCTTGGCAATATCTCAGGAGCTCATTGTGCTTTCTTTTCTTTCCAGGTTTGATCTTGCTCTTCTACCTGGTCTTCTACGTGTTTCTGGCTGCACTCTTCTCGTTGACTATGTGGGTGATGCTTCAGACGCTGAACGATGAGGTTCCAAAATACCAAGACCGCATTCCTAGTCCAGGTAGTGTTGCCATTTCCTTCTGGTTTCTCACAGCAATGAGCCTTGTGCACTTGAGAGCACGACCACAAGTCTGTACTGTTTAACAGCAGAGTTAAACCTGGGGCACTGCTCATGGGAAAGTTTAGATTTTCATATTGACATATGGAAACTGTTGAGCAGAAACAGAACTTCTACTACCAGAGTTTATTTTGAAGGACATATCATCTTGGGGTTACACTGGCAATTCCAGGGCTTACTCAGGCTCTACATTCCCGTGAAACTGTGGTGCTGGGGATTGAATTTGGCTCTGCTGCAAGCAAGGCAAGCGCCTTCATCACTGATCTCTCCCCCCTCCCATTCCCTTCCCTTCCCCTCCCTCTTTCTCCTTCCCCCATTTGCCATGTTGCCTCAGGAGCCCTGACAGAATCATCCCATCCGAAAGCTCTAGTGTGCCTGGGCCAGCTGAGCAGCTGTAATCCAGCACTCAGTCACCATCTCACCATCTCAGCACTACTGAACAGCATTCTCTGTTGCAGACTGCTTTTATTATTGAACAAGATTTTTTTTGTTTCTGGAGCACACCCTGTGGTACCTGGGTTTCTCGTGACAGGTTCAGGGGACCATATGAGATGCCAGGGATGGAATCCGGTCGGCTGCATGCAAGGCAAACTCCCTACTCGCCGTGCTATCAATCCTGCCACAGACTTTTTTTTTTGTTTTTGTGTCACACCGAGCTGTGCTCAGGGGTTCCTCCTGGCTCTTTGCTCAGAAACCAGCGCTCCTGGCAGGCTCGGGGGACCATATGGGATGCCGGGATTTGAACCACCAACCTTCTCCATGCCAGGCAAATGCCTTGCCTCCATGCTATCTCTGGCCTGCAGAGATGGTTTTTATTGATTGATTGATTCGTTTTTTTGGGCCACACCCAGTGACGCTCAGGGGTTACTCCTGGCTATGCGCTCAGAAGTCACTCCTGTCTTGGGGGACCATATGGGACGCCAGGGATCGAACCGAGGTCCGTCTTAAGCTAGCACAGGCAAGGCAGGCACCTTAACTCTAGCGCCACCACACTGGCCCCAGTTTGTAGTTAATTTTTCTCTTCCCTCTCTCCTACCTCCTCCCCACTTTCCTATTTTTTAATTTATTATTTATTTACTTTTTGTTTTGGGGTTATACCCAACAGTGCGCAGGGATCACTCCTGGCTCTTCACACAGAAATTGCTCCCGGCAGGCTATATGGGATGCCGGGGATCGAATCTGTGCTGGGTCGGCTATGTTGAAGGCAAATGCCCTACCTCTGTACTATTGCTCCGCCATCTCCCCACCCCTGACTGTTTTTACAAATCAGGATAGACTGTGGTAAAGGCTGGGTCTCGGGGTTGTTGTGGTTCAGTTTTAAAGCATGCTTTGGTCCAACTTGGTTCCTGCTACCAAAAAACAAATCCATGCAGCAACATGCTGAAGTATATAGAAGTACAGCTTTTTGTGGGGAGCAGGGAGGGGTGTGAACATACTTGGTTGTGATGAGGGGCTATTCCCAGCTCTGCTTGGAGGTCACTTCTAGCATTGCTGGTGTAGAACTTGGGCTTCTTGCTGCTTTGTCCCTTTGAGCCAGTTCTGAGCTAATTTGTGATCAGTAATGGTTTGATATGATCTTGAAATAAAATTCTTTTCTTTCAGATATTGTGATCACAATAATGGGAATTCTTTTGTAATTTCAACATAACTGTGCATAGTCTTTCATATAATTTCTGGGGATCTGTCCTTTGAGAGTAAGAGGCAGAAAAGGGAATTACAGCTTACTTCCCCTTTTCTTTTGAATTCACAGGGGTTTCCATCTTCCCGAGGGCACCGACTGCACTGGAATATACGTTCAATGCGAGTAATCCAGAGACCTACAAGGGGCTCATCGAAGACATTCAAAACTCTCTAAAACGTAAGGGTATTCCCCATACAGAGTAAAGTAAAAGTAAAATGTTTACTAAAAGTTAACGAAACAAGTCCTAGTGATAATGTTTTGATGGTGGTTCTCGGTCTTTTTCCTACCTTTGCTCATTTGCCCAATCAGCATCCAAGAGCATACTGTGGTAATCTTTACATCTGCTCCATCACCCTTCTCCTAGTTGGCTCACCACTGTAGTTGTGGTAATGCTTTTTTATGTACCTTTTGCTACATGAGCATGGCTGGTGTTCAGATACTGTCATGACCCTGACAGGTGGGAGATTGCCAGTGCCCAGCTTCTGTCATTCATCAGTTTAAACATGAGGTTGCTGCTGAAAGATAATAGTTCTGGGGTTCCGGCATGCAGTGCGCTTGCCTTGCATGTGGCTTACCCAGGTCTGATTCCCAGCAACCTGGGAATCAGTGGGTTTTTTGTGCCTTTGAAATATTACCCCTGAGTGCAGCCGGGCTTGGTCCCCAAACAAACGAAACCATGCTAACACTCTTTTATTAAAAAATGGAGTGATTGGGGCCGGGAAGGTGGCGCTAGAGGTAAGGTGTCTGCCTTACAAGCGCTAGCCAAGGAACGGACCGCGGTTCGATCCCCCGGCGTCCCATATGGTCCCCCCAAGCCAGGGGCGATTTCTGAGCACATAGCCAGGAGTAACCCCTGAGCGTCAAACAGGTGTGGCCCAAAACAAAACAAAACAAAACAAAACAAAACAAAAAAATGGAGTGATTAGTGTTACCTTTTGGGGAGGTGTTGGGGCCACACCTGGCTGCTCTCAGTTCCTGGCCCTGTGCTCAGACATTGCTCCTGGAAAAAAAAAAGTAATCGTTCCTGGCCAGCTCAGGGAACCATATGGGATGCTGGGATCAAACTCAAGTCATTCCCAGGTCGGCTGTGTGCAAGGAAGGCAAAAGCCCTACCCGCTCGCTGTGCTATTGCCCCGGCCTTTACAGTTTAGGTCTTAAAGAGTTGGTACAAATGATGTCTTTCTAACCATGTTGAAGATCTGTTTGGCTTGATCTCTCCTTTATGTTTCTTTTTTAGCATACACTGACGAAGCGCAGAGGAATCTCTCAGCGTGTACCAACCAAAACACATATTTTGAACAGCAAGGGCCCACTTACATGGCCTGCCAGTTCCCCCTCAACCAGCTGAATATCTGCGGCTCTAAAGATGACACCTATGGCTATTCCAAAGGACAACCATGTTTTTATTTGAAGATGAACAGAGTATGTACATTTATTTGCTGCTTTTCCCTCTCTAATATGTACTCGACTAGCAACGGTGGAGTAGACGCTAACATAGCAGTGATTATTGGTTGACCTTTGGAAAGTCAATACAGATGGGAAAGCCTACTATGATAGATGGATTAGAGAATATAATTTTTTTTTGTTTATTTTTGAGCTACACCCAGTGGCACGCAGGAGTTACTCCTGGGGGGCTGGAGTGGTGGAGCAAGTGGTAGGGAGGGCGTTTGCCTTGTGCCCACTAACTTAGGACAGACCGAGGTTTGATCTACCGATATCCCATATGGTCCTCCAAGCCAGAATTGATTTTGAACACATAGCCAGGAGTAACTCCTGAGCATCACTGGATGTGGCCCCAACCCCCCCACCCCCCCCCCCCCAAAAAAAATCACTCCTGGGACCGGAAAAATACCACTGCGGTAGAATGTTTGCCTTGCACGCAGCTGACTGAGGAAGGACGAAGGTTCAATTCCCTGTATCCCATATGGTCCCCTAGCCTTCCCGGATTGTTGCCAGGTGTGACCCAAAAACCAATAAATACATACATAAACATAAATAAATAAACAAATAAATAATAAAAGAAATCTCTCCTGGCAGGCTCAGGGGACCATATGGGATGCCGGGAATAGAACCCAGGTCCGTCCCAGGCCCTTTACTTGTAAGGCAAACACTACCGCTTTGCTATCTCTCAAGCCCTCTAACTTGAAATTTTATTTTATTTTATTTTATTTATTTATTTATTTTTGGGTTTTTGGGCCACACCCGGTAACGCTCAGGGGTTACTCCTGGCTATGTGCTCAGAAGTTGCTCCTGGCTTGGGGGACCATATGGGACACCGGGGGATCGAACCGCGGTCCGTCCAAGGTTAGCGCAGGCAAGGCAGGCACCTTACCTTCAGCGCCACCGCCCGGCCCCTAACTTGAAATTTTAAAACTTTAAAAATGTATATATTTTGCCCTATTACTTGTGTATCCTAGGAGATAGGCTGGGCCATACATAGCAATGCTGGATTCTGCTCCCAGTTCAGTTAGGTACAAGGCAGATACCTTAATTTCTGTGGTCCCACAACTTGAAATTTCAGTCCAGTGTTGTAATTTAAAGTTTCATGTAGGGGCCAGAGCGATAGCACAGGGGTAGGACATTTGTCTTATACTCAGCTGACCCAGGACAGACCTGGGTTCGATCCTTTGGCATCCCATATGGTCCCCTGAGCCAGGAGCGATTTCTGAGCACATAGCCAGGAGTTAAACCCTTGAGTGTCACTTGGTGTGCCCCAAAAACCAAAAAATCAAAGGTTCCCATGTAAAAGCTATAAAACTGGATGCATTTTAGCTTTTTTGGGTCTAGAGCATCAAAGCTGGGATATATAATGAACGTGTCTCTTTAATGGTAGAAAAGCATATCCTTTTATTATAATGGCCCAGTTATAGCTGGTTATTTAAGGGGAAGTACTTGGCTAAGTTGTATAGAAGAGAAATTCCAGAATTATTTAAAACCATTAGCAAATTTAGGGGCCGGAAAGATAACACAGTGGTACGGTGTTTGCCTTGCATGCAGAAGGACTGTGAATCGAACTGGCATTCCATATGGTCCTCTGAACCTTCCAGGAGCGATTTCTGAGCATAGAGCCAGGAGGAACCCCTGAGTGCTGCTGGGTGTGACCCAAAAACTAAATATATATTAGCAAATTTAAGTAGCCACTATTTTCTTTAATAAATGTGATAATTTTCCCTAAAAAGTAAATTCCTGGGGCTAGAGCGACAGGCTTAACCAGGTTCAGTCCCCAATATTCCATATGGTTCCCTGAACATAGTTAGGAATAATTTCTGAGTATAGGAATAATTTCTGAGTATAGAAATGGGAGTACTCTGAGCATCTTAGGATGTTAGCTAAACCTTCACGTGATGATTTTACTCAGAAGAATTTTTATGGAGATAGGGCATTTGCTTTGCATGCAGAAGGACAGTGGTTCGAATCCTGGCATGCCAAATGGTCTCCTGAGCCTGCCAGGAGCAATTTCTGAGCGTAGAGCTATGAATAACCCCCGAGTGCTGCCGAGTGTGACCCAAAAACAAAACAAACAAAAAGAAAAAATGAGAAGAATTTTCTCTTTCCTCAAGCTCTGTAACTTGCCATTAAATAAAGCATTGATAAGCAATAATAATAGCAAATTTGCAACTTATGAAGTTGGCACTACCAAATCTGGCTTTTTTTTGAAAGGAAAGGTTAGCCATCCTGTTAGGTGCCCAAATTGCCTCCTGTGTGGGCAGGTGCTCAGTAATAGTCTATGGCATACTTTGATGAAGGACTAAGTTTAAGGGTCTGGGGTTTGTAGCCAAGCAGCAGAACTTTGCTTTGCAACGAGGCCCTAGATTCTACCTGTGACACCAAACATTTAGTTTATTTTTTGGTTTTGGGTTATACTTGGCAGCGCTCAGGTGTTACTCTGGCTCTGTGCTCAGAAATCCCCTGGCAGGCTTGGGGAACCATTTGGAATGCCAGGATTCAAACCACCATTTATCTGTGTGCAAGGCAAACGCCCTACCGCTGTGCTATCTCTCTGGCCCCAACACCAACACATTTGGGGGGGGGGTGGGGTTACACCCGGCAGCGTTCAGGCTCTATGCTCAGAAATTGTTCCTGGCAGACTCGGGATTTGAACCACTCATCCTGCTGCATGCAAGGTAAACATCTTACCTCCATGCTATCTCTCCAGCCCCACCAAACACGTTTTATAAGAAATTCTAGGGCTAGACAGACAGTATAACAGGAAAGGTACTTGCCTTGCAGGTGGCCAACCTGAGTTTGATCCCTGACATCCCATGGGGTCCTTTGAGCCCCACTAGTGTAAAGCCCAAGTGCAAAGCCAGGAGTAAGCTCTAAGCACTGCCAGGTATGGGCTGCACCCCTCAATAAAGAAAAAATTCAAGTTTATAAAGAGAGCCAGAAGTTTTCTAAAGCTCTAGTTTTGTTTGTTTGTTTGTTTGGGTCATACCCAGTGATGCTCAGGGGTTACTCCTGGCTCGGGGAAACATTGGATGCCAGGGGATTGAACTGCAGTTTGTCCTAGGTCTGCGCGTGCAAGGCAAACGCCTTACTGACCACTTGCACCACCGCTCCAGCCCCATAAAGTTCTCTATGGTTTTTGGGTCACACCCGGCAGTGCTCAGGGGTTACTCCTGGCTCTACGCCCAGAAATCGCTCCTGGAAGGCTCAGAGGACCATATATGGGATGCCGATTTGAGCCACCGTCTTTCTGCATACAAGGCAAACACCTTATCTCCATGCTATCTCGCTGGCCCCAAGTTCTCTTACGTTTTAACTTGTAAGAGGAGTCATATTGATGACTCTTGATACTTTCATGAAAAGCAGATGATGTCAACTTTCTGCAGTTCTCATTTCTGCTTGACTTCTTCACATAAATAATGAATCCCCCCCCCAACATTTCTATTTTTCTTTTTTTTACTGGGGGGTTTAGGCCATACCTGGCAGTGCTCAGGGATCTCTTCTGGTAGGGCCAGGGGGGCTATTTGGGGCTCTAAAGATTGAACCGTGGTTGACTATGCAAGCAAATACCTATCCATTGTCAGTCACTTTGGCCCTCTGTTTCCCATTTAACAACAAAATATAATGCATTTCGATCAGTTCTTGGGCAGGAATAAAGAAATGAAGTAGCATAAAGCATAAGGTAGGCAGATTGTGATAATCAGTCTGTTCTAGCCTTATAAAGAAAAAGGTCAATACAGCGATTATTTTCAAGCAACAAAGAAGTGCCTTGTGTTTATATTTGTGATATTTCAATTGATATATATCAATATATATAGTTTTCTTTTTTAACCGTAGATAATTGGATTAAAGCCTGAAGGAAGACCAAGGATAAGCTGTGAAGCAAAGAACAAGGTCAGTATTAATAAGACAGCATCTCTACTGGTTTTATATGTGTGTTAAAAATTCAAAACTGGTGTATTTTAGTCATCCTTGTTGCATTTTTAGTTATCTCTAGTTGTATTTGAAAAGTAAAATTATGCCAACTTTGGGGGACAAATTTTTTTGTTGTTGTTGTTTTGGTTTTTGGGCCACACCTGGCAGTTCTCAGGGTTACTCCTGGCTGTCTGCTCAGAAATAGCTCCTGGCAGGCACAGGGGACCATATGGGACACCGGGATTCGAACCAACCACCTTTAGTCCTGGATCGGCTGCTTGCAAGGCAAACGCCACTGTGCTATCTCTCCGGGCCCGGGGGACAATTTCTTTTTAAATTTTTGATAATACAAAACAATGCCAGGAGTAACTCCTGTGTACCCACCAGGTGTGGCCAAAAACGAAAACAAAAAAAAAAACAAATTACATAAGTTGATGTCTGTTTCCTTCTCTTCCACTTTTCAGGTTTTTAGTTTTGGGCCACATCTGGTGGGCTCAGGAGACCATGTGTGGTGGCAGGGTTCAAACCTGGTCAGTGCCTTAACCACTCTGGCCTCTACTGCATGCTTTTGAGATATTCCAAGACTGCTGCTTTCCTTCCCCACCCCCTGTTCCCATTTCCTTTCCTCCCCAGATGTGGTGTGGTATCATCATCTTAACTTCCTTTGTTTTCTTTTCATGCTGCAAGTGTGCCTTCACACAAGTGTATAAATGACTGGGTAAGCCTTCTGAGAGAAAACTCTTGCAACTTTATAATTGTAAAACATTTACATTATATACAGATATTTTTGACTTTTGACTTAAAATCTTATACATTAAAATACTTAAAAGTGGGTCGGTGAGAGATAGCACAGTGGTAGTGCATTTGCCTTGCACACAGCTGATCCAGGAGGGATGGTGGTTCGAATCCTGGAATCTCATATGGTCCCCGAACCTGCCAGGAGCGAATTCTGAGTACAGCCAGGAGTAAAGCCTGAGTGCGCTGGGTGTGACCCAAAAATAAACAAACACGTAAATAAAAATACTTAAAAGTGTGAAAGTTTTTTTCTTTTTCCCAGAGTGGAATTATTTTTTAAAATTTTATTTATGGGGCTGGAGAGATAGCATGGAGGTAAGGCATTTATTTGATTTGCCTTGCATACAGAAGGACAGTGGTTTGAATTCCAGCATTCCATATGGTCCCCCGAGCCTGCCAGGAGCGATTGCTGAGTGTAGAGCCAGGAGTAAACCCTGAGCGCTGCCGGGTGTGACCCAAAGACAAACAAAATTTTTTAAATTTATTTTGCACTTTGGAGGCTAGGGCAATAGCGCACTTGCTTTGCATGTGGCCAACACAGGATGGACCCCGGTTAGAATCCCAGCATTCCATATGGTCCCCTTAGCCTGTCAGGAGTGATTTCTGAGCACAGAGCCAAGGAGTAAACCCTGAGCAATGCCGGGTGTGGCCCTAAAACCTATAATATCTATATTTATATCTGTATATATCTATATATATGCGCACTTTGGTGTCATACTCCACAATATTTAGGTTTTACTCCTGGCTCTGTTCAGGAATCAGTTATGTTTAGGGGACCATTCTTGGGTCAGCTGAATTTGCCAAGTAGGCACCATGCCTGCTGTACTAAGGCTTTGGCCCTCTGAGTGGGATTCCTACTGAGGAGAAAATGTTTTTTCATATTTTTTTGGGGGGTGGTCACACCCAGCAGCGCTCAGGGGTTACTCCTGGCTCTATGCTCAGAAATCGCTTCTGGCAGGCTCAAGACCATATGGGATGCCAGGATTCGAACCACCGACCTTCTGATTGCAAGGCAAACACCTTACCTCCATGCTATCTCTCTGGCCCCTGTTCATGTTTTATTGAATACAGTCTTGGGTGAGTTTTGTGGAGATTGGATCTAAGTCCTTGAGGGATTTGGCTGTAGGTGTTACCTCAGTAAGTCTAGGGAAGACTCCAGATTTGCACTGGGCTGTAAAGTTTGCAGTGATGTTTGAAGCTGCTCATATGAGATCCAGTGCGTGCTCTTGCACACCCATATGCATTTCACAAGGGTAGAATTAAAAGCCAGGCCGAGTGTGGGTTCCTTTTTTGCCTTTGGGTAGCACTCCAAATCACTTCTGGCAGGCTCTGGGGGCCTTATAGGATGCCTGGGAGTGAATCTAGACTGGCCAAGTGCAAGACAAACTTTGCCCTACCTGCTGTGGTATTGCTCCAGACCCAAAGGTGTGGCTTTTTACACTGTTTACAATATATCTGTGACCAGTGGCCCTCATTTCCTATTCTATGCCTTTACCAACTTAACCAGTATACCCAGATGAAAATCCACACTGTTTCTTCAGAGCAGATGCTATGTCTGAACTGAGTTGTTTTGTTTTTTTTGTTGCTGTTGCTTTTGGGTTCGGCCAGGTAGACGTGCTAGTTCCTTGTGAGTATACCTGTTGGCTAGAGCACCAGCTACCTAGATGGACTTGATGATGAATGTCTGGGGCCTAGAAAGGCAGGCATGTAGGGCCAGAAGAGAAAGTGTTTTAAACTCCTTTTCAGGGTTTTTGTTTTTTTGAGCCTTTACCCAGTATTGTAGCTAGTCCCTTGGGGTTTAAGTGGATTTTCCTTCTATGTATCATACATCTTTTGGTTCTAGGATAATTTGGTGAAATGTTAATGGAAAAATAGCTGATCTAATGTCTGTTATTGTTTGGGGATTCTTTTACTTATTTATTTTATTTATTTAGGTTTTTGGGCCACACCTAGTGATGCTCAGGGGTTATTTCTGGCTATGTGCTCAGAAATTGCTCCTGGCAGGGTCGGGGGACCATGGGATCGAACCCACATCTGACCTGGGTCAGCCGCATGCAAGGCAAACGCCTTACCACTGTGCTATTGCTCTGGCCTCTGAAAAGTAATTTCAAAGGAAAATTCTGGAGGGGCTGGGGAAATAGAACAAACAGGTAGGATCCTCCCTGTCTCTGAATCCCATTCAGAACTGATTCTTCTATTATTTTCTTTTATTTATTTTTTTGGGGGGGCACACCGGTGGTGCTCAGGGGTTACTCCTGGCTATGCGCTCAGAAATTGCTCCTAGCTTGGGGACCTATGGGACTCCGGGGGATCGAACGAATGCAGTCTGTCCTAGGCTAGCTTGCGTCACTGCTCTTTGATTTTTGAAGAGGGTTTTTTTTTTTTTGTTTGGTTTTGGGGCCACATGCTCCGGATTCACTCCTAACTTTGGGCCACATACTCCGGATTTACTCCTAACTTTGTATGGTGGTGGTGGGCGTGCGTGCGTGCGTGTGTCTCTCTCTCTCTCACTGGACTTGTCTTTGCTCTGAAGAGTCATGTATAAAGTATATAAAATTATTATTGCAGGTAGTTAATTTGTTTTGTTTATACAGTTTTATGGGTTTGGTGTTTAGAAAGACCACACACAGTTACTTTGTTGGTTAGACCTCAAGAAAAGCATGTTAAATCTTACATTTTGCTCTAGCCTAGTTATGTCAGGATTCATAAATTTTAGGTGTGTTGCTGAAGAATTGGTAGAATATACCACAAGTTTTGTCTTTTGAAGTTTGATCTGCTTGAATTGCTTTTATATAAAGCTAAGGGTCCACAAAACACTGAAATCCTGATTGATTGCAGGATTTGTTCTTAGAAATGGGACCTTTTCTTCCTAGGAATTTGAAGGATGATTTCCACCAAGGGGCCTTTGTTTATTTTGGAGGTCATATCCTGGCTCCGTGCTTAAGGACCAACTCCTAGTGGGGCTCAGGGACCATGTCCCCATATGGAGTGCCACGGACTGAACTCATGGTTGGCCTCGTGCAAAACAAATGATAGTTGGGCCCGGAGAGATAGCACAGCGGCGTTTGCCTTGCAAGCAGCCGATCCAGGACCAAAGGTGGTTGGTTTGAATCCCGGTGTCCCATATGGTCCCCTGTGCCTGCCAGGAGCTATTTCTGAGCAGACAGCCAGGAGTAACCCCTGAGCACCGCCGGGTGTGGCCCCCCCCAAAAAAACAAAAAACAACAACAACAAATGATAGCATAGTATCTATTTGTACTCTTTCCAGACCCGATGCCATCATTCATTACTCTCTTTTGTGTTTTATTTCTTTACGAAAGTGAATAAGCCACTGCTTATTTGTGGCACTGGATGTGGGCCTATATCATAGTTCAGTGGTAGAACTCTGACTTGGCATGTGAAGTGAAGCCCCAGGGTCCATCCTCAGTACTGCCTTATCCTATGAAAGCACATTTGCTGAGTACTCATGTTCTTTCCACAAGAAAGAATCAGTGCAGACCTGACTATAGCTATAGGAACAGTGAGAAAAGAGCAAGAGAACGAACTTTATTGTGTGGCTCTAGGATGGCCTCTCTTTCCCTCTCCCAGTTCCACACCTCAGGAAGGCCTTGGTACGGTGTCTGACTGGAAACAACAGAGATGCCTGAAGGAGGCACCTAAACATTTGTGGGACATCTGTGTTTGTGTTAAGAATAGGTATCTTTTTCCCACTGGAACCACCATCTTTCAGGGGAGGCCTACACTGCATGTTCTCTGGATATTTAGAAAACATGGGGTGGGGCCGGAGTGGTAGTGCCACGATGGGGCATTTTCCTTGCACACGGCTGGTCCAGGACAGACCTCAGTTCAATCCCCGGCGTCTCATGGTCCCCCGAGTCAGGAGAGATTTCTGAGCATCACTAACTGTGGCTATAAAACCCAAATTTAAAAAAAGAAAACATGGGGCCGGAGAGATAGCATGGAGGTAAAGCATTTGCCTTTCATACAAAAGGTCATTAGTTCGAATCCCGGAGTCCCATATGGTCCCCTGAGCATGCCAGGAGGGATTTCTGAGCATGGAGCCAGGAGTAAACCCCTGAGCACTGCCAGGTGTGACCCAAAAACCAAAAAAAAAGAAAAGAAAAGAAAAGAAAACATGGGGTAGTTACTTTGGCCACTGAGACACAGTATTACGAGGCGCAGTATTACAAGAAAAGTGATGGTGTAGGGGTAGGGTGGCACTTTCCAGAAACAGCCCCTAATGGGACTGAGTCTGTTGTGTCACTTAGGTTGTTATTGTTCTGAACAAAGGGCAAGATTATTATTTTTATTTATTTATTTATTTATTTTGGTTTTTGGGTCACACCTGGCAGCGCTCAGGGGTTATTCCTGGCTCTATGCTCAGAAATCGCTCCTGGCAGACTTGGGAGACTATATGGGATACTGGGATTCAAACCACCATCCGTCTGCATGCAAGGCAAGCACCCTACCTTCATGCTATCTCCAGGGCTCCCCCTTTTTTAATAATAATGGTGAACAACCAAAAAGTTAGTGATGCTTGAGCAGTGATGGTGGATCACCATGAAATAAATCATCCCTTAAAAATGTTGGTTGGCTGGGGCCGGGGAGGTAGCACAGCGGTAGGGCGTTTGCCTTGCAAGTGGCCGGCCCAAGATCAACAGTGGTTTGAATCCTGGCATTCCATATGGTCCCCGGTGCGTGGCAGGAGTGATTTCTGAGCACAGAGCCAGGAGTAACCCCTGAGCACTGCCGGGTGACCCAAAAACCAAAAACAAATAGTTGGTTTGGAGGGTTGGAGAGATAGCACAGAGGTAGGGCAAATGTTTGCCTTGCATGCAGAAGGACAGTGGTTCAAATCCCAGTGTCCCATATGGTCGGTCCCCTGAGCCTGCCAGGAGAGATTTCTGAGCGTAGAGCCAGGTGTAACCAGTGAGTGCTGCCGGGTGTGAGCCAAAAACCAAAACTAAAAAAAAAAAATGTTGGTTGGAGGAAGTGGCTTCATGATGATGATCCTCCACCTCAGATTGGAGCCAGGAAGACTCCCTGTGAAGATATGTCCTCTCACTATGTGACCTGTGCCCGCACATTTGCCTTTCCTGCCTTTTATACACAGGCTACTGTGTATAAAACACACAATACACATAGGAGAAAGTCAGTGAAACAAGGAGAGGAGGGCTTCAGGCAGACTTAAGTCTGTTTTTGTGTTCCTGCACAATTGAATCAGTGTCTTCAGATCTGGAAGTGAAACCTGCAACAATAGCACTCTTTAAACTTGTCTTTGAGTCTAGACATTGCAATGCTTATCCACTCTATTAAAAAATGACAGTAATGGAAATTAGTCTTATTTGGAATGTGTTGTACAGTTATTTTATTTTTAAACTTTTATTGGTTGATTGATTTTTGGGCCACGCCAAGCGGTGTTCAGGAGTAATTCCTGGCTCTGGACTCAGAAATCGCCACTGGCAGGCTGGGGGACCACATGGGATGCTGGGAATCGAACTGGGTCCTTCCTGGGTCAGCCGCATGCAGGGCAAATGCCCTACGGATCTGCTATCTCTCCAGTCCCTGGACAATGTTTTTTTAGATTGCTTATTTACCAGGGTGCTAGAGATAATAAAAATGAATAAGCTTATTATACTCAGTTTTTCTATTTATCTCTTTATTCCTGTCACTTTTGGGAGGCACATCCAATTGTACTCAACCATTAATACTTGTCTGTCTTGGGGACATCATTTATACTCTTCAGTTACAGTTCATTTGAGTGATTTCTCAGTGATGCATTTATTGTTGTACATTGTGACCAAAAAAGTTTTTTTCTGTTTGCTCCCAACTTTAGGATGAAGGAGAGATGACAGCTATATTCAATTATCCTCCCTTAGGAGCAATAGATATAAAATACTTTCCATATTATGGGAAAAAACGGCATGTAAGTCTCCTTCAGTGGTGGTGAGTTTGGGGGGAGATTTTGGTGGTTTGTTGTTCTATACGTGGGAGTTCTCAGGGCTACAAAAGACCTCAGTGGATCTTTTTTTTTTTTTTTTTTTTTTTTTTTTTTTTTTTTTTGGTTTTTGGGCCACACCCTGTGACGCTCAGGGGTTACTCCTGGCTATGAGCTCAGAAGTTGCTCCTGGCTTCTTGGGGGACCATATGGGACGCCGGGGGATCGAACCTCGGTCCGTCCTAGGCTAGCGCAGGCAAGGCAGGCACCTTACCTCCAGCGCCACCGCCCGGCCCCTCAGTGGATCTTTTGTGTGGCCCAAAAGAATAACATATCCCTATCCTTTACCAAGTACGAATGGTTATGGAGAGACAGCTTTATGGTTTGAGCCCAGGCTTAACGTATCAAACAGCTGTTAGCTAAAAGGGAAATTCACACTAAAATTACAGAAAGTCTGAGAAGACTGCTCATGTGATAATTAAAACATGGCTTTACAGCTGTATTTAGGAAGGTTATAGCCACAAAATTCTTGGTTTTTGGGTCACACCCGGCAGCACTGAGGGGTGACTCCTGGCTCTATGTTCAGAAATCGCTCTTGGCAGGCTCAAGGGACCATATGGGATGCCGGGACTCGAACCACTGACCTTCTGCATGAAAGGCAAACGTCCTACCTCTATGCTATCTCTCCAGGGGGGCCCCCCCCAAATTCTTACCAGTAAAAATTACTGAAAATAGATTACATTGGCCACTTATTGGGGTGGCTTTCCAAAAAGATATAGATGATGATAGACCTAAACCTTGTTCTTTTGGTTTCTTTGAAATGTCATGGGATAAAACAGCTGTTGACAAAGTGTAGGTGAACTTCCTATATGCAACATTTGGATTAATGTGGGTTTTTTTCTTTTTTCTAGCCAAATTATCTGCAGCCGTTAGTTGCTATCCAAATCGATTTTCCTCAGAAGACGACCAATGAAGTCTCAGTTAACTGCACTCTCGTGGACTCACCCAACCTAAAGAACCACGACGACCGCGATAAGTTTCTGGGACGAATCTCGTTCAAAGTCATAATGCATAGATAAAACGCTAGGATATCTCCAGAGTAAATGTGTTGTCTGTCTTCGTTTTGTATCAGCTGGATCTGCCATTCTAGAACTAGGATCTCACCTTGGAGAAGTGTGTGGTGCCCGACACTGGGGTGATAAGCTTCCCAGCCACAGTATTCCAGAGTGACCTGCCTTTGAACCAGGGGAAGTGCCAGGCAGGGTCCTGAATCTCGAGATTTTGAACCTTGGAGGGTTCTAGGTAGTTTAATTACCAGTGTCTAAAGCTTCCTCTGCTGTGTCTGTAAATATTTTCTAGATGATATGGTTGACTTGACTTATTTTGATGCCAACAGGGTCTGAGAGATTAAAAAAAAAAAAAAGCTTCATAGCCACCATCAAGTAACTTTGAAATGCCAAGAAGGATGGGGAAACTTGGTTTGGTTTATCTATCTAATCTGTCTGTATATGGAGAGGAAAAAAATAAAAGTGGATTTGAAAAGTGGTCATGGATTTTGGGGGTAAAGTGATTTTGTTTTGGGGAATCACACCCAGCAATGCTCTGGATTCTTCCTGGCTCTGCTCAGGAGTGAGCTGTGGCAGCCTTAGGGGATTATGATGTGCCCAGAGATCAAACTGGGGTCCGTGATATCCAAGAAGTGCCTTAGCCCCTGCCAGATCTCTGGCCAACTTCTTGGTTCTTTAAACAGATACTTCACTTTAGACCCTAAGTTGGGGATGTGAGAATCAGAAGCAGCATGATGGGAGAGGATTAAGTGGCTGACACCAGCTTTTTGCAGTGAATAGCATGGTCCTAAGGTCTTTCTGGAGAGCTTTCCCTGACCCTACTGTGTTTAGGGACCGAGTTCCTAGCAGCCAGCTTCTTTCTGTTTTTTTGGGCCACACCTGGTGGTGCTTGGGCTAATTCTGCACAGGGATTATTCTTGTCAAGCTCAGGGGACCAAATGGATTGTTGAGGATCAAACTCAGGTTGGCTGTGTGCAAGGCAAGTACCCTATTGCTGTTCTTGCTACTCCCTACTCTCCTATGAGGTTTTAGGGGTTCAAAGTGCCAAGATTTGTGGGACAGAGTTGTGACAGTGGTTATGTTGGCCTTGCACACAGCAGTCCTGGGTTTAATTCCTGGTACCAGTTATGGTCCCCCAAGCTCTCCAGGAGTGATTCTTGAGTGCAGAACCAAGAGTAATTCCTGACATCACTGGCCCAGCATGGCACCCAACACCCTCTAGGCAAAATAACAACCCAAAGCCCCGTAGTGCCAAGCCAAGACTTGAAGATTGTTGTGTATTTGACATCATCTTGATGCAACCTGAATCAAGATGTCCCACAATCGGACCAAAGGAGATGGTTGATGAAGCCAGGGTAGGTGGGTGATACTGAGCCTGAGAATAGGCCATATTTGTGGAGCCCCAGTTGTCCCTGAGGAACCCTGACTGGCTCCCTATGTCAGGAGTTTCAGATCCAGACTATATAGCAGAATAGTCCATTAAGGTCCATTGACCTTAAAGCAGGCGTCTCAAACTCGAGGCCCGCAGGCCGTTTGTGGCCCTCTGTACAACATTTTGTGGCCCTGCCCTAGAGGAATCTTTTTTTTGGTTTTGTTTTGTTTTAGTTGTTTGGGTCACACCCCCCAATGTTCAAGGCTTACTACTGACTCTGCACTCAAGGATCACCCCAACTTTGCCTCCTGCGGCCCCCAGGTAAATTTTTGAGACCCCTGCAAGGGATGTTAGGGTGCTACATCCAGTAGTGCTCAAGGCTGACACCTGGAAGGGTTTTTGGGGAGTCATAAGTGATGCAAGGGATCCAGCTGAGGTTGGCCACACGCAAATCAAGTGCCTTAATACCATTATGGTCTCTGCAGGCCCTCTGCATTGGAGGGCCGAAGCCTCCAGAGAAGGTACATTTTCCACTTGGGAAGCATGACTTGGTGTCCCATTAGCCATGGAACAGCCATGTGTGTGGGTTAAACAATCCAGGTGGTGCTAGGGATCCAGAGCCTTTGCTGCTTGCTGTTCAGTATTCTTTGCTTCAACCATGTGCATTGGTATCATACCAGCTGCTCAAGTATATACGCACAATGTGAGTTGCTGATCTCTGCAACTGAATGCATTGTGGGTGGGTCATAGCCTACTATGGGAAATTAACCCTAGATCCTGGATTGGAGATCATTTTCACAAAAGACCATGCATGTAGTGCAAGTGATGGGATGCAGCTCACTACCCCAGTCCTTTGAGTCATTTCTTGCCCCAGAACCACTGGGGTAGGGGGAGAGGACTCTACTGGGCCTTAGCTGATAAACAGTTCTGCCACTATGCAAACTATAGACCGCGGGATCACCTCAGCTAGGAAATATGCTTTGCTTAGAGACTTCACTGGTCTATATCCTGTCCTCCCTTTTTTTGTTGGGATGAGGATTTGGATCTCACACATGCAAGGAAGAGCTGAGCCCCTTTCGGCCCCTCTAGCTTGTCATTTTGACACAGCAGAAATGAGTTGATGAAAAAGTGCTATATATTCCTTATCTTTAGAGGAATGTGAATCCAAACAAAAATAGCCAGTGCTAACTGGACTGTGGGCAAGAAAGGGATCCTTCACTGCTGGTGGAGATGTCAGCTGCTCTAACTTCTTGGGAAAACAATGGCTACCTCAAAAAACTAGAAATTGAGGCATCTGTTCCAGCTGCCAAAACATTCCTGTGTTCATTGCAGCATTATTCATAATTCATATTAGTCAAAGCCTGGAATCAACCCAAGTGTCCATGAAGAGATGATGAATAAAGAAACTATGGCACAGATTATTTATTTATTTATTTTTTGGTTTTTGGATCACACCGGCAGTGCTCTGGTTACTCCAGGCTCTATGCTCAGAAATTGCTCCTGGTAGGCTCGGGGGACCATATGGGATGCCGGGATTCAAACCAATGACCTTCTGCATGAAAGGCAAATGCCCTACCTCCATGCTATCTCTCTGGCCCGGTACAGATAATATTTAAGGAAAGACGAAATAGGGGCTGGAGCGGTGGCGCAAGCGCGAGGCATTTGCCTTGCGTGTGCTAGCATAGGACGGACCACGGTTCTATCCCCTGGCATCTCATATGGTCCCCCTAGCCAGTAGTAACCCATGAGCCTCACCTAGTGTGGCCCCCCCCCAAAAAAAAAAAGAAAAGAAAAGAAAAGAGGAAATAGTGAAATTTGCTGTTAGGTGGATGGATCTGAGGAATATCAAGTGAGGTCAGAGAAGGAAGGGCACAAAACGATCTCACCCATATGCTATGCATAAACTATCAAAGTAGGGGAAGAACAAGTGCCCAGAGCAACAGGTAGTGAGAATGGTCTCTGGTGGGGATGTGGGGTTGGGGTTGTCACAGAGGAGGATGTGGTGCTAAGATGTTTTATGTACAAAAAACTCATACATTACAAGCCACAGTGCCTGAAGTACAGCAGGTAGGGCACTTGTTCTATATGCAGCAAATGTGGGTTTGGGACCCAGACCCCACCAGGAGTAAGCCCTGAGTCCTGCTGGTTGGGCTCCCCAAAATGGAAGTGATAGAGGTCTGATGGGAGTGTTCAGTTCCTGGTTCATGAGAAAGGAGTTTTCAGGATTCCCCCGATAGTCACAGTGGAGCCTGAGAACCCTATGGAGTGGGTGCTGGCTTAGGTTGTCTATCAATGTGCCTGCTGTCCCCAGACCTGCCCGCCCCCCCTCCAGCCCCTTACCTGTAAGCCCAAGTGGGGGAGGGACGTTCTGTATTTTAGACACTATTTTTCTCTGTGCTATCCTGGCAGTACACGGGCTGCGTGCAAAGCCAATGCTTTTTACCTTCTGTAGTGTTTCAGCATTTACTGAGAAAGTGGGTGGAGGGCAGCTGCAGGGGGGTGTTGAGACATTGGAACCTGAGAACCTGCAGAAGTGGAATTGGGGTGTGAGACAGTGCAGTAGTCTCGTTCCACAGGCTTCCCCGAGTGTGTCTGAACCTATGGTGGGGTTTGCAAGCTGTTCTGGCTTGTGGAACAACTCACTGAAAATTACTGGCATAAGGAACATTTATTGGGAAGATAGGTGCTTGGGAAGCAAGGTTAAGACCTTCCCTGGAGGGCCTGGAGAGATAGCACCGCGGCGTATGCCTTGCAAGCAGCAGCCGATCCAAGGACCAAAGGTGGTTGGTTCGAATCCCAGTGTCCCATATGGTCCCCCGTGCCTGCCAGGAGCTATTTCTGAGCAGACAGCCAGGAGTAACCCCTGAGCACCGCCGGGTGTGGCCTAAAAACAAAAAAAAAAAACAAAAAAAACAAAAAAAACAAAAAAGACCTCCCCTGGAGCCTTGTCTGGGTTTCTCTGCCCTTAGATGCAGACGGGCAGTTTCTTATAGTTTAGCTGCTTTGCATCCCAGAATACTCTGCAGAGCTAAGTCAGCCACTGGTCCCTTATGGGGAGAGAAACGGAAACATTCCAAAGGGGCTGATTCCTCCACTGTCTCTGCCTGTGAGATTTATGGCTGCATTTCCTTGTGGGTCCTTTAATCTGATTGCGCCTGGGAACAGACTGTTGACCAGTGGCTCTTTCTAACTGTACCCCTTTGCTTCAAATCAAGGTTCTTCTCTCCAGCACTAACATATGTAGAGACAGCAGCTTCTACTTATCAAATAGCTCCAGCAAACTAGACTATCTTTCCCATCATTGGCGCCCCTCACCCCTGGTATGGGTGGAAATTTGGAGCCATACAGGACAGTGCCCAGGGGCTATTCTTGGCTCTGTGCTCTTGCCTCCTGATAGTATGTATTTGGGGGATGATATGTATTCTAGGGATTGACCTATTGACCGAGCACATGCAATTCCTATCTCCTAAGTGCCCCAATACATTACTTTATACCGAGCAGGACTGTCTCAGCTAGTTCGTTGGAGTGCTGTGGCGAAACTTTTCCATGGATGTTTTCTGTAAAACACCCCCCTCCTTCACACACACACCCCAGCATCAGGAGGGGGAACCATTTGCAGCTTACTAGTGAGGGTGAGGTACCTCTGACTTTCAGTTACCTCCATGGCTCACACAGTTCAACCTTGATTTCTATGTTTAGGCCCCTTAAAGACTGTACTCTGAGTGGTTTTCAGTGTTGTCCTTTGGCATTCTGGCTGGAAGCAAGTCAGCCCAGCGCTCACAGCCAGGCCTCAGCCTCACAGCTTACTCAGGTTTTATCTTCAGGTGCTGGCACACGTTGCAGTAAGACTTGTAATGGGTGACATCTGAGCACCTTCCTTGGGCCAGGCTGCCCAGAATCTGCCTGTATAGAGCTGAGACACTCCCTGGCTGGATAGTAAACACTGCTTTGACAGATTGATCCTTAACTGTGTTCCAGAAAAGGTTCTGGGGAAGCGATGCCTTTTTGGAAATCTGGAGCCTGTGTTGTTGAGACAGTCTGTCCATTTCCAACGGCAGACACTCTTTGGGCTCACTGGGGGAACCCTGGGTGGATATGTGAGGCCAGAGAGAGAAAAGCTCTGGTATTTTGGAAGCTACGACTGCTAAGATCTGGCTTGCCTGTCTGGAGGGGACTACAGAGAAGGGGAGAGACATCACACACACACCTCAATAAAATGTCCTTTAATAATCTCTTTATGGGAGAGCTTTTCAAGTGGGACCCTTCCTGGCTGTGTCTCAACCAACTGGGCTGGTAATTTTGGGGGGGGGTATCCCAAGTACCACTGGATGCAGCCCAAACCTGTCCTGCCCCCACCCCATCTTAAAGAAAAAGAGATGGGGGAACCAGCACAAACCTTTGTTCACAGGAACTTTGTAAAACAGACTTATTTATTTAGGAACCAAACCATGGATGGGCTCTTCCATTGCTTGCTCTGCAGATACTTTGTCATGTTTCCATGTCTTTTTTTTGGGTGGGGGAGGCGCGGACCACACCTGGTAATGCTCAGGGTTACTTCTTGCTAGATCTACTCAGAAATCACTTCTGGCAGTGCTTGGGGGACCACATGGATGCCAGGGATCAAACTCAGGTTTCACTCTGGTCCCTTCTCTTCTTGTGACCGTCGAGTCCCTCCCAGCTGTTAGCAGGTGATGAGTCACAGTTGCATGCAGCACACTTCCAGGGCTTGGAATGCTGCTGGTAGAACACTTGCAGCCTTGTGGTTTTCTGTCCCTCTAGAAAGGATGAGGGCAGGGAGAGTGTCTCCAATTCCCAGTGGCTTGACTGGGACCCCGAGTTCTTCCTCCCTGTGGCATCCTCTCCTGACAGTCCCCACTCGGAGCTGTGCAAGACTGTCTCAGTGGCAGTTATGCAGTCTCAACAGGGGGCTCCTGTTGAGACTGGAGCAAGGATGGCTGTGCTCTATGTGCCTCAGCTTGGCTTTTGGCTCAGGCCTCACTAGTAGCCCTGTGAGCCACCAGAACTTGTGTCCAAACTACCCCACCACTCTGGTTGATTTTTCCTGGTCTCCTATTTTCCTTGATTAAAACTGCCGGTGGCAGAGAGTAGTGGGCTGGGCACAAGCACAGCACAGTGCAGGCTCCAATGCTATCCATGGCCCTCAATCACGCACCTGCCCAAACAACCTGGGGATGGGAAGGACAACAGTGGTTCGCAAGTTTACATCATCCATGTGAGAGTTGGCCCATGGAGTCCTCCTACCCACCAGTGTAAAAGGGTACCTCTGCCTTGCGTGTGTGCACGCGCACGCGCGTGTGTGTGTGTGTGTGTGTGTGTGTGTGTGTGGTATACCTTCTGCAAACAGGAAAAGTCCCACCTCTTTGTTTGAAAAGCTTAAGGTCTTTTAAGGTCTCTTTTAAATTTATTATTATTATTATTATTATTATTATTTTTGGGTCATACCCGGCAGCACTCAGGTTACTCCTGGATCTATGCTCAGAAATCACTCCTGGCAGGCTTGGGGGACCATATGGGATGCCAGGATTCGAACCACCATCTTCTGCACGCAAGGCAAACGCCTTACCTCCATGCTATCTCTTCAGCCCCCAGTTTTAAAAAATCTTTAAGACATAGCAAGGACCTTGAAGAGGCCTGAGGGTGGAGAGAGGGAGACTCAAAAGAACCCTTTTCTTTCAGAACTCATTTCTGAAACACCTTTGGGTGTTTTTTTTTTTTTTTTTCTTTTGGTTTTTGGGTCACACCCTGCAGTGCTCAGGGTCCTGGCAGGCATGGGGACCATGGCGGATGCCTGGATTCAAATCACCATCCATCCTGGATTGGTTGCATGCAAGGCAAACGCCCTACTGCGGTGTTATCTCTCCATCCCCATCCCCACCTTCGGGTGTTTCTGAGGGAGACTGGGCCACCTGTTGGCTTTGATAGGAAGTACCAGGGAATAAATTTAATGAAATCTTTTGTTTGTGGGCCACATCTGGCAATGCTCGAGTGGTCAGTAGTTACTCCTGGATATGCTTGAGGGACTCCTGGATATGCTTGAGGGAGAACTGCATGAGATGTTAATGTTCGACCCCTTGTCCATTATGTGCAATGCAAATGCCTTCCCCTCTGTCCTATCACTCCAGTCCCTGAAATCCTATTTGTGGCTCAATGAAAATGAATGAAAGGTGATGTCGAGGAAAAAGCATGGTCGTTCATATTCTCAGAATTAACTTTTAAGACAAAAGTAAAGACATTTGGTTCATTGTCACAAATTGCACAATGGGTATGGAGAAGTCATAACAATTACTGCAGACTGTCACCAAGCAGTTTGGTAACAGAAAGAGGGTTTCTTCTGGGTTTTAAACGGGAAGGCGGGGGAGCCATACGAAACGCATAGCTTTGACCCAAATTATACATACAAGGTTCCCTTTGCTGGGCAAGCTGGCAAAAGGCAGTGCTGGCAAAGTATTTAATGCACGTGGAAATGCTATTCTAATTCGGCTTCCAGAAGAAGCTCTATGACATTCTATGCACCAACGCGTTGGCTAAGAATAAACGATCACTTCGGCTTCACTCAGTCCTAGAAGCCAGGTAGATACTTGGGAATTAACTGGCTCCTTCCTAGAAGCTAAGGCGGCTGCAGCATAAAGCACCGCGATTAGGCTCTCTACGGTTTCAGTAGTTCTGGGTGTCTTCACCCTTCAGTGCTATCTTCTCCCCGCTGGCCTGGTTCACTTCTACCATGGACAGTGCACCCCCCAGGAGGAGGGACTGAGATGGGGAGTCCCAAGAGCCTTCAACGATGCCGTCTCAAGGTAGGGAGGGTGACTTGGGTCAAAAGGCCTTCACTTGGCCAAGAGACGTCAGCTCCTCGAGGGGCCCAGTTCGGGATGGGAGGCTTCTCTGTCCCCGAAGAAAAGACGAGGCCGGCCTGCCCGTCCCCTGCCCATGCAGTGCCAAGGCCAGGGTGGAAGCGATCACTATCGTTTCAGAAACAAGCGCTCACACTAAGAACACACGGAACGTCAGTCACAGCGGCTTTTCTTTGGCCTTTATTCTGGGGAGGACGAGTCCTCCTCCTCGTCGTCGTCCTCGTCGTTGAAGGAACAGGGCGTCTCCCCGCGGGACTCAGAGCAGTGAGAGGCCGCACTGCTTGACTGGTGGCTGTTGGGAGCGAGCAGTTGCCCGGTCGCTAAGGCCACTTCTGCGTCCAAGCTTAGCCCTGGGTTGACGCTGACAGAATTGAGAGGCACAGGCCAGAGGTTCAGCAAGGAGGGCTGGGGGGACGGGACACTCCACCCACCAGAAGCCCCACTCTAACACCTACCTGGATTGGGACAAGGTGGCACCTGTGGTCAGATCGAGGTTGGTGATGGATTGGGTGGAGTTGAGCAGCAGTCCCTGATTTAACCACGCAGGGCCAGTGGAGATATCTGGGGGAGAGCAGAAACCAGATGTACGCCAGGGGTAGGGGATGGCCATATTAGGAGAGGGATGAAAGGTGGGTCGGGGACAAGACATCCTTCTGAGCTTGTACAGCCAGATGGCTTTTGGCTTGGAAATGGTGAGGCAGGCACATCTACTGATGCTCAGGGGTTAACACCTTACTTCCATGCTATCTCTCCGGCCCCAGGGATTAATCCTTTTTTTTTTTTTTTTTTTTTTTTTGGTTTTTGGGCCACACCCGGTGACACTCAGGGGTTACTCCTGGCTATGTGCTCAGAAGTTGCTCCTGGCTTGGGGGACCATATGGGACACCGGGGGATCGAACCGTGGTCCGTCCTAGGCTAGCGCTGGCAAGGCAGGCACCTTACCTCTAGCGCCACCGCCCGGCCCCAGGGATTAATTCTTAACTGTACACTCATGATTTACTACTGACAATGTTTGGGGGACCATATGGGGTGTCAGAGATTGAACTTTTTCAGCCATGTGCAAGGTAAATGTAGGTACTATCGCTCTGACCTCTCCTCTCACACTAACAAACATGGGACCCAGAGTGATAGTACAGCAGGGAGTGTGTTTGCCTTGCATGCAGCCGACCCAGGTTCAATCCCTGGTATCTCATCTGGTCATCTGAGCTTGCCAGGAATAATTTCTGAATTCTGCCGCTGGGTGTGACCCCAAAACAAGCAAACAAAAAGAACAATGAACAAGCTTCACCGTAAGCAAGAAGAAGCTGGGCTGGAGAGATAGCGAAGTGGGTAGGACTTCTGCCTTGCACACAGCTGACCTGTGTTTGGTCTTTACCGTCCCATATGGTCCCCTGAGCACTGCCGGGAGTACAGAGCCAGGAATAACCTGAGCAATGCCAGATGTGCCCCAAAAACCAAAACCAAACCAAAAATCCAAGGCAGTATAAGGGCCAGCGAGATGGGGTACTAGGCAGAGTTCATGGCTGGTACACGGATGTTCAGGGCCTGCATGATCCTCCTACACAGCAGTGTAGTCCTTCAAATCCAAATTTTATCCTTTTTTTCTTGTTTGTTTTTTGGCCATACCCAGAGATGCTCAGGGGTTACACCTGGCTCTGCTCTTAGAAATCGCTCCTGGCAGGCTCGGAGGATCATATGGGATGCCAGGGATCGAACCTGGATCCGGCCCTGGTCAGCTGCATGCAAGGCAAATGCCCTACTGCTGTGCTATTGCTTCAGCCCCAAATTCTATCCTTGTTACTTCATTTAGAACAAGATGCTGGGGCCGGGAAGGTGGCGCTAGAGGTAAGGTGTCCGCCTTGCAAGCGCTAGCGTAGGACGGACCGCGGTTCGAGCCCCCGGCGTCCCATATGGTAAGCCAGGGGCGATTTCTGAGCGCATAGCCAGGAGTAACCCCTGAGTGTCAAACGGGTGTGGCCCAAAAACCAAAAAAAAAAAAAATAGAACAAGATGCTGAGGTGGCACCACATCTACCTGTGACGTAGCCTTCGAGAGCCTTTGGCACTAGTGACTTAGCAAGCCTCAGGTCTTCTAGTGTACATTTGCCGGACTCTAGGCCGAAGGACATCCCCATGCGCTTCAGGACTTCGATGTCATCATGGATCTCAAAGGTGTTGTCAAAGTTAAAGAGATACTCAAACCTGCATGGGGAAACAAAATCAGTGTGAGGGCTCAGGGCAGGTGCAAGGTCTGTTCTTTGGACTCCAGGAACTAGTGCCCGACTTTGACTGTGAAAGCAGAAACTGATGGGCTGGAGAGAGAGCACAAGGGGATAAGGCACGTGTCTTAGAAAGCCATGTCTATGCATAAGTGCTATAGCTAAGCACATGCCTCTGCAGCCAACCCCAGTTCCATCTTGGCACCAAATATTGTCCCCTCACTCACTACCTGTGGTCCTAGGTGTGGCCCCAAACCCAAAGTCCCCCTAAGAAGAACATGAAAATATTAAACAATAGGGGCCAGACTGATGGTAGAATGCGTAGAGCTGCTTGCCTTACACACAGTCTGACATCCCATATGGTCACCTGAGCACCGCCAGGAACAATCAACCCCTAAACACCACGTTAGAAGCAGCCTCAGAGCATTGAGCCTGCTGTGATCCCCACACAAAACAATGGAAAATCTGAACCAATTCTATTGCTCTGGGGTAACTACCAGGCATATATTAAAGGCAGAGAGTTGTACAGATGCCTCACTGTGGGCAACCTGGCTAATTACTAGGCAAAGAGTTACGTGACATAAGCAGAAGACAAGACAGCAAGAAACAAGCACTGACATGCTGCTCAGCTCCAGAGCTGAGGCACAGTTGGGCTCCAGGGAGGCCTTCCCAGAATCACATTCCTGGAGGTAGTATCCAGGGTCCCCTAAACCTGTGTGTACCTTTCCCTTCTGTGCTTTCAGAATTATGAGACTGAGGGGCCAAAGAGATAGCATAGAGAATAAGGCGTTTGCCTTGCATACAGAAGGACGATGTTTCAAATCCTGGCATCCCATATGGTCCCCCAAGCCTGCTGGGGGCTATTTCTGAGCATAGAGCCAGGAGTAGCCCCTGAGCACTCCCGGGAGTGACCCAAAAACAAACAAACAAACAAACAAAACACACACACACAAAAGAGTTATAAGACTGAAGGCAAGAATGTTTTTTTGTTTGTTTTTGGGCCACATCCAGCGTTGCTCAGGGGTTACTTCTGGCTGTCTGCTCAGAAATAGCTCCTGGCAGGCACGAGGGACCATATGGGACACCGGGATTCGAATCAACCACCTTTGGTCCTGGATCGGCTGCTTGCAAGGCAAACGCAGCTGTGCTATCTCTCCGGGCCTTGAAGGCAAGAATATTTTCATTTTCCATAAGAGACTAGAGAGGACCAAAACCCCTAAAGACTTTAGCTCTCATTTGAATGTTCTAGAATTCTCCAGAATCCTCTGAGAATTCTCCAGAGTCCTTTGAGACTGTACAAAAGTCCTTTAAGATGTGGATAGGGAGGAACTTAGGGAAAGAGATCTGGGCCCCACCTGTTGGCACTCAGGTGCTTAGAGCTCAGGGGACCATGCAGAGCTGGCTCGGAACCCAGACCTCTAACATGCTCTGGCTTACTGAGCCACCTCTCTAGCCCTAGACATGGGTTTTGGTAAAGAATTTGCAAATCTTGGGGCTGGAGAGATAGCATGGAGGCAAGGCATTTGCCTTGCATGCAGAAGGACGGTGGTTCGAATCCTGGCATCCTATATGGTCCCCCGAGCCTGCCGGGAGCGATTTCTTACTGTAAAGCCAGGAGTAACCCCTGAGCACTGCTGGGTGTGATCCAAAAACAAAAACAAAAACAAAACAAAAGAATTTGCAAATCTGAATAATAATACACACCACTGCTGTTCACAGTCTCCATGCTAATGTCTGATCTTAGGAGTCCTGTAAACTGACTTGGTAAATAGAGTGATTCTTCTTACCGAGGAAGGAATAGGGTCTCAGGTTACCCAAATTTTCCTAAACGTTCTACTTTCTTTTTATTACGTATCGGAAAACCACAGAGCAAGAGAAAAGACTAAAAATGTGTGCTCAAACTTCTGAACCCGCCTGGTCTCCATTTCTGAGTGTGTTGTCAAGTTTCTCCAAGTGGTTGATTCTGCACTACAATGATGGGGGTATGTATTTGTGGTACCACCGAGGGTGCATTCTATTTGTCTTCTTTTTTTTTCTTTCTCTGTTTATCTTCTTAAAGAAGATTGGGGGACCCTAAGTGATTTTTTTTGTTTGTTTGTTTGAAAAGGAGGCAATAGGCCAAGCAATTCTGAAAAGCTCTGGACTTTTAGAAGTCTTAGTAAATGCTTTAGAAACCAAGTTCTGGCTCGTGATTCCTTTTGTTAGGACCATATTATTAACTTAAGGTGTAGTGGTATATTTGAGCCACACCTGGCAGTGTTCTGGGCTGATTTCTGGCTCTCTGCTCAGATCACTGCTGGCAGGGCTCAGAGATTGATACACAGTGCCAGGGATTTGAACCCTGATCAGCCAACTGCAAAGCAAGCACCTTCCTTGCTGTCCGACTGCGTCAGCTTTTCTGTGTTTGTGAGTTTGGCAATATGAGATCATCTAACATAAAGTCTTTCGTTTTACCTGGCACCATGCCCTCCAGGGCAACTGTGTTGGTTCTGAATAGCCTGTTGTGTGTGTGTATGTGTGTGTGTGTGTGTGTGCGCACGCGCGTGCGTGCGTGTACACAATAGAGAGCTTTGTGTCCAGTCCTTTCTGCAGAGCTAATCATGCATGGAACATGACACATCTTGGCATTTCTGTCAGCTCCGGCCTGCTGCATGCCAGCTGTTCCCGAATTCCTGCTGCCTGGTGACTGCACTGTAGCAACAGCAGTCACCTTAATCTCAGGCCTGTGGAGCCTTGACCCCTTGAGCTTGGTCTACTCCCATGTGATTTGGTTCCTCACAGGCTGTGTGTACACAGAATCCACTGTGTTCTGTACATGGTACCCTCTTGTCTGTGCGCAGCACTCGCTCGTGTCTCAGAGGAACCCAACTGGGACCAAAGTTCAGGGTGATGGTGAGGTGAGAGAGCAGAAGCTGGGGCTTCCTTCTCTGAAAAGTGAGGAGATTCACAAAGATTCGGGGAGGGGGTGTATCCTTCTTAGACCCAGAGTCACCAGGCCCAAGACGAATTAGGCACAGCTGTTCTGTTTGCACAACAAAAAATCACTTCGTAATGCAAAAAACATGTGTAAACGTACTCAAATGTTTTCATAGTTATTCTGTGTGCACACAAACCACTACGCAGAAAATATGTGTGTGTGTGTGTGTGTGTACATATATTTGCACGTTTTCTTTGTCCATCCATCTGTCAGTGGTTGTTTCTGTGTCTGGGCTGTTATAAAAATGCAGTATGACGGGCTGGAGGGATAGCATGTAGGTAGCGCGTTTGCCTTTCATGCAGAAGGTCGGTGGTTCGAATCCCGGCATCCCATATGGTCCCCCCAAGCCAGGGGCAATTTCTGAGCGCTTAGCCAGGAGTAGTAACCCCTGAGCATCAAACGGGTGTGACCCAAAAAAACAAAAAAAAAAAATTGAAAATAGTCAGGGACCAGAAAGATAGCATGGCGGTAGGGCATTTGCCTTGCATGCTGCCGATCTAGGAGGAACCTGGTTCAATTCTGAGCATACCATATGATCCCCCAGCCTGCCAGGGGCGATTTCTAAGCATAGAGCCAGGAGTAACCCCTGAGCACTGCTGGGAATGACCCAAAATGAATAAATAAATAAATAAATAAATAAAAAAAAATGCAGTATGAGGCACAGCACAAGGGGCTGCACACAGCCACTCTTGGTTTAATCCTGGCATCCTATTTGGTTCCCCACGCATTGCAGGAGGTGATCCCTAGATCGCAGAGCCAGAAATAGACCCTGAGCACCACCAGGAAACAAAAAGGAAGGAAGCACACTCACCTCCCTTCAGTGATTGCTCAGGGGCAGCACACAGGATCAACAAAACAGAGAATTCACTGCTCTAGACCCTTCCTACAGTGTCAGCCTCAGTGCAACCATCTTGTCAGGACCCTCCCAGCAGTTCTACCACATGCAGCTCCGGGCTGGAAGTTGCTGTGTATGCGACACAGTCACCCTACCAGTGCGAGGGCTGAAAAGGCACTGCCCAAGGCCGTGTGAGTTTGCCCCCGGTGCCTGCTCACTTGTCACTGGAGATGCTGCAGTCGATGACCGTCTTTCTGCTTGTGTTGATGATGATGAAGGGGAGCTGGATGGTGGAGTTCAGTGCTGGGGGCCCCTGATTCTGATGTTCGTTCTGCCGATTCCTCTGCACCAGGTTTTTGAAGGCTATTTGCTGTTAAAAGAAGATGGTTGTGTAGGGTGGGTGGGGAGTGGTGAGGATAGAAACCGAGATAACAGCATTCAGGATAGTGCATAACAGCTGACAGATTTGCTCTCCAGCATCCCATATGCTCCTCTGATCAGTACCAAAGTGATTCCTGAGTATAGAATAAGTCCTCAGCATTGCCAGATGTAGCTCCCCTCAAAAAGAAAACAGCAACAAACTACTCCCAAACAGAATAGAGCATAAGGGGCCAGAAGCTGGTACAGTGGTAGAGGTGAGGTCCCTCAGCACCCTTGGGAGATCTGTGGGAAAAGTAGACAGTGGGTCATTGGGCAGATAGGGAGAAGTGAAGCAGGTTCCTACTGCTAATTTCTGTATGAATTATTTCTGGACCACACCAGGAGGTGTTCAAACATATTCCTGGCTCTATCCTTAAAGATCACTTCTGGTGGGACTCGGGGAACCACATGGGGTGCCACAGATAGAACGCAGGCCAGCAGTGTGCAAGGCAAGAGCTCTATCTTATGTTCTTTCTCTCTGAGCCTAAGGACCTTAGTTTTAAACCAAACATCTGCAGAGTGATGCCAAGACCAAATTTATGGCAAAGAGATCTCTCCCTCTCCCCAATCCCACAAGAGCTCTCCTTTTATGTTTGTATCTGGGCCATACCTGGTAGTGTTCGGGGCTTACTCCTGGCTCTGCACTCAGAAATCACTTTTTTTTTTTTTTTTGGTTTTTGGGCCACACCCGGTGACGCTCAGGGGTTACTCCTGGCTATGCGCTCAGAAATCACTCCTGGCTTGGGGGACCATATGGGACACCGGGGGATCGAACCACGGTCCGTCCTAGGCTAGCACAGGCAAGGCAGGCACCTTACCTCCAGCGCCACTGCCCGGCCCCCAGAAATCACTTCTGATGGTTTCAAACCCAGGTTGGCTGTATGCAAAGGCAAGCATCCGACCCAATATGGGTTTACTTTTCTTTGTACTTATAATTTCTTCTTTGTGGGACTGAAGCAATAGCATAGCGGGTAGGGCATTTGTCTTGCACAGGGCTGACCCGAGTTCAATCCCTGGCATGTCATATGGTCCCCTAAGCCAGCCAGGAGTAAGATTTCTTAGAGCAGAGCTAGGAGTAACCCCTGGCCATGGTTTTTGTGGCCCAAAAACCAAAACCAAAACAGCAACAACAAAAAATAGATTTTTTTTATTTGTGATAGTAATTATTTTTTTCATGGCATAATCTATTTTTTTTTAAACTTTATATTATTGATTGATTGACTTATTGGTTTCTGGGCCACACCTGGTGGTTGCTCATGTATTACTCCTGGCTCTTCACTCAGAAATCGCCCCTGGCAGGCTGGGACGCCGGGAATCAAACTGGGTCCTTCCTGGGTCTTCTGCATGCAAGGCAAGCGCCCTACCGCTGTGCTATCTCTCTGGCCCTGGCATAATCTATTGGTCTGTTTTTATTAAGGCACCATTATTTACAAAGTTACTCCCAGTAGAATTTCAGGCATACTAATTTTATTATGGTTTTAGTTAAAAGGTCATACTGTCTGATATTCAGGAGCTATTCCTGGCTTAGAGTTCAGGAGTGAACCCGGGAGGTGCAGGGGGATGGTAGGGAAAGTGTCATACATGGTGTCAGGGATTGAAATGGGGTTGGATATATGTGAGACAAACTCCTTAATCCTATACCTAAGTCCCCAAAATAATTTTGGGTGAAAACACAAGAATCAGGGACCAGGGTGTGGATACATGTAAGTAAGGCTTTTGCTCTGGTTTGATCCCTGACACTACCAGGAATAAGGCTGAGCAGAGCCAGGAGTACTGCCTAGTGTGGCCCAACTTTTAAACCCTAGCCCTACCCTTAAAAAAGAAAAGAAAATCGAGACCAGGTCACACAGAACAAGGACTAGAACCTGAGCATTGCTGGGTGTGGCCTAAAACATACGCTGGCAGCCCCCCAAAAGATTAGGAGGATCCAACATAATACATCCACTCTGAAAGGAAAACCAACTAAAGAAATAGGGTCTGACATCATGCTATGACCTGCGGTTTCAGAACCCATAAACCTGGGACCTCCCGAGTCTGGAAGAGCTTTGGGAATGTGCATTTGCACTGACTCCAGACGGACCCCACAGTTTGGGGTTCAATAACCTTTCAAATGTATAACCCAGGACACATGCTCCAGAGAGAGCAACAGAAACAGGTAAGATGAGCCAGACGGAAGCCGGGTAATGGCAGGCCAAGGTTCCCCGGGTCAGCCTGCTCTTGCTCTGCTCCTCAATCCTGTGGCTGAACCCTGAGGGGATCCTCAGAAATTCCAGGTGGTGGCTGGGAATCTGGCTCGGGTGTCCCATCCCACGCCCATACCTGCAGGAGGAGTTCTTGGAGCTGGGCCCGTTTTTGCTTTATCCGCTCTATCCGCCTCTGCTTCTCGATCTGCCAGGCACAGGACACAGAGAACAGGGGGATTGAGCCAAGTATTGAGCACTCCCCTCCGAAGGGCCTCTCTGGGCCAGTTCATTGACACAAGCAAAGGCACATAACAACCGTTATGTGGGGGGACTATAAGACCCATGAGGGACAACTGTATGAGTAGAAAGTGTCACGGATGGTGATTAAACTAAAACCAGCACTTAAATGAGGACTTTGGAACGTAATTTTTATTTAGTTAATTTTATTTTGGGACACACTTCGCAGTGCTTAGAGGTTACTCCTGGCTCTGTGCTCCAGGATCACTTCAGGCAGACTCAGGGAACCATACAGGATGCCAGAGATTAAACCTAGGATTGGTGAAATACAAGGCAAGCACCATCCCCAACAGCAGGATCTTTAGGGGGTTCAAATGCAGCCCTTGCTTGGAGACTTCTCCAGGTTCTGGACTGGAGGTGGTTGTGTCACTCTTGGCAGTGTTTCAGGAACCAGGCAGTGCCAGGGATAGAACCCAGGTTCCCCTGAAGGCAAAGCAGTCTGCATGTGGTTTGCTCTCTGACTCCTGTGCATACTGCTCAAGAAAGCCCCATGAGCTGAGCGCTGTTGGACAAGGTGCAGAAAATAGACTCAGGAGCTGCCATAATCCAGATTATGAATGGCAGGAGCTGGATCAGACCCCAGGTACCTGACCCCAGAGAACATACTAAAAGGCTGTTACACCAACAGTGAAGGCTAGAGCTTGGCCAACTTGGAAATGAGAGTGAGGCTGCAATTATGACCAGTTCAGTTAAACAGCAGACAATTTGTATGCAGGACGAAGACCCAAGCATGTGGGACACACTGACCAGCCTCAAATAACATTTCTCTTTCAGACAACTAGAGAAAATCAGTTACGGGGCCTCGAACTTTAGAAGGCTATTCCTCACTGGCTCTTTGGAACAAGTTAGTTGCAGGCAGCATTTCTTCACATTTTGGGGGAGAGGTGTCCTGGCAGTGCTCAGGGGTCATTCCTCAAGAAGCTGGGGAGGACCATTAACAGAGCCAGAGTAAGCACACACCAAAACCAAAACTCACCCCCCAAAATAAAACAAGCCAAAAAATGTATTTTTTTTAAAGAGCCAGAGCTATAGTACAGTGGGTAGGGAACTTGCCTTGCAAGCGGGTGACCTGGGTTTCATCCCCAACATCCCATATAGTCCAAGTACAGAGCCCAGGGTAATTCCTGAACGCTGCTGGGTGTGGCCCCCAACAAACAAACATTTTCTACATAAAAGCCAACCTGCCCTTTCCTCTCATGAAGGCACAAATGACATGCCATTGTGTTGCCACTGATCCTACAGAAAAAGATGATCGGCTCAACGCAAGCTTGATTCGTGGACCAAAACTATCTTATATGATACTGTTTCTTTTACACCAGCTTCCCAAAATTTATTAGTATTATAAAAATCTATTACTTTTAGACTAACTATAGAGATAGATCAAAGGATTGGAGCAAATGATAAAAGAAAAAAAAAGAAAAAAGAAAGATTTAAAAACAAAACAAAGAGGCGGGCCCGGAGAGATAGCACAGCGGTGTTTGCCTTGCAAGCAGCTGATCCAGGACCAAAGGTGGTTGGTTCGAATCCCGGTGTCCCATATGGTCCCCCGTGCCTGCCAGGAGCTATTTCTGAGCAGACAGCCAGGAGTAACCCCTGAGCAATGCCAGGTGTGGCCCAAAAACCAAAAAAACAAAACAAAACAAAACAAAACAAAACAAAAAACAAAGGGGCCAGAGAGATAGCACAGCGGTGTTTGCCTTGCAAGCAGCCGATCCAGGACCAAAGGTGGTTGGTTCGAATCCCGGTGTCCCATATGGTCCCCCGTACCTGCCAGGAGCTATTTCTGAGAAGATAGCCAGGAGTAACCCCTGAGCGCTGCCGGGTGTGGCCCAAAAACCAATAAAATAAAATAAAATAAAATAAAATAAAAAAATAAAAACAAAACAAAAAACCTGGTTTTGCATGTAGAAAGCCAAGAGCTGGGAAGAGCTCCAGTAAGGTCATGTACAGCCACAATAAATAAAAACCTTCTGAAATTGGGGGGAAATTTAATTTTTGTGTAGAAGCAGAATGATACCAGCTCATCAGCTGAAAGACAGTACAGAGGATAGGGCACTTATCTTTCATACAGCCAACACAGGTTCAATCCCCCATATCCTACATGCACCCTGCCAAGAGTAAACCTTGAGCACTGCCGGGTGTAACTCCAAAACCAACTAAAAAACGAATGATCCAGACTATCCTTGTAAACATTCTTCCATTCTAACAATCTAAAGAACAGTTAAAAATCAGAAATAGTGGCCAAAAGCAGGGAGTACCATCCCTAGTACTGTAGTAACCCCAAAACAGAGCTGGATCAGCTCCCATTCTACCCCACTTCTCAGCACTGCTGGATGTGGTCCCTACACTAAAAGTTAAAATTAAAATATATTATTAATAAGTGAACTAGGATACATAAACCATCGGGAGTATCTTGGCATTGTGGGACCACATTCCTGAACAAAAAGGCCCTAATGTAAGAGGGACCCCAATTACAGAGGCCAGTTCCCTCACCTCTAGGTTCTGGCATTCCTGAGCAGAGTTCGTGGGCAGCCCAATCCACTTGATTTCTTTCTTTTCCTTGGAGATGATGTTCATTGCCATCAGCACGTTTAAAGCATCATAAACTCTTCGTCTGATATTCTTCTGGTCATAAGCCTGCTGGGAAATATTTTCATTGAGTGATACCCATGAAGTGTTGATTAAGGTCGGAGTGATCGTAGTATGCGATTCAAATAGGACAGTGGAGAGTGTGTTTGCCTTGCATGCCACCGACCCGGGTTTAATCCCCAGCATCTCGTATGGGCTCCTGAGCATTGCCAGGAGTGGTTCCTGAGTGTAGAGCCAGGAGTAACCCCTGAGGTATTGCTGGGTGTGGCACCCCCCAAACCAAAAATAAAACAAATTTCTAAGTTTTACCTGGGAGCTGGAAAGATAGAACAGTGGATAGGGTGCTGCTTTGTAAACATATGTCCTAAGCACCACAGGAATGATTCCAGAGAGCAGAGCCATGTGTGACCCCCAAGCATGGCCAGATGTGCCCCCCCCCAAATAAACAAAAAACAAGCATTCAGTTAAAAGTCACATATACAAAGATCAGATTGAGGCTGAGGAGGGAATTCAACTGGCCGAGCACATTTTTCCAAGGAAGTTTCAATCAAAACTAGCTTCACTGTCTCCCCCACTCACCAAAAAAGTCCCAACAGATTCTATGAAAACCTCAAATAAAATTCGGTCCCCCAGCTTGTCTGAATTCTGATCACCAAGCAAAGCAGAAGGTTCTATCACTTCTTCATTCAGAGTTAATGTTGAGCACACAATCCACCTACCGAATCGGCAGCCAAGTGGTTGTTTGAATTGGTGAATTCTGATACCAGCTCGTCAGCGACTTCATTATAGGATGTTGTGCCTTTCCTCTGGACTTTCTCACATACTTTCATTGAAAAATGTCTCAAGCCTTTTCCATTTTTATCTCCTTTTTTGCTTCGTTTACTACAAGAGAAAATACATACAGTTCTATTCCATCACCCGTAAGATGTCTTTTACGGGGGCTGGAGCGATAGCACAGCGGCATTTGCCTCGAATGTGGTGGACCCAGGATGAATCCGGGTTTGATTCCTGGCATGGCATCCCCTATGGTCCCTGGAGTCTGCCAGGAGCGATTTCTGAGCACAAGAGCTAGGAGTAACCCCTGAGCACTGCTGGGTGTGGCCTAAAAACCAAAACAAACAAACAACAACAACAAAAAAAGAAAGATGTCTTTTACATGAAAACTATTAAAAAGACTGTGAGATGATAATCATTCAAAATGTTGTTTCAGGGGCTTGAGATAGTATAATGGGTAAGGAGTTTGCTTCCAAGCGACTGACCTACATTAATTCTTGGCACCTCCTATGCTTCCCCAAGCCCCCCTAGGGGTACAGAGCCAGACTAAGCTCTGAATACTGCCAGATGTGATCCCAAGTCAACCCTAAAGTTAATAATTGAGGGCCAAAATTACAATACAGAGGGTAGGGTATTTACCTCACATTCAGCTGACCTGACCTGGGTTCTATTCCTGGCATCCCATATGGTCCCCAAGCCCCATCAGGAGTAACCCCTGAGCACCACCAGGTGTGGCCCAAAAGCCCAAATCAAAACAAATAAAATTTTGTATCAAGTGGTACTTTGTTATTGTTGGTTTTTACTGTTGTTATGTTTGGGTCAGACCCATGACACTCAGGGTTACTCCTGGCTATGAGGTCAGAAATCACTCATGGCTTGGGGGATCATATGGGACGCCAGGGATTGAACCAAGGTCTGTCCTGGATCAGTCATGTGAAAAGCAAACATCCTACCTCTGCGCTAACGCTCTGGCCCTTGTTATTGCTGTTTTTAAGCACACTCGGAAATGCTCAGGGGTTACTCCTGGCAGGTCTAGCATCCATACGGGATGCCAGAGAGTAAACCTGGATCAGGTCAGTCCCATGCAAGGCAAGTGGCTCTACCTGCTGTACTACTGCTCTAGCCCCACCAAGTGGTATTTTTTTTAAAATGAATTTTATATACACACATAAAAAAAAAAACCCAAAACATTGGTGTTTGTGCATTTGGAGAACACTTGGCTAATGGGGTTGAATGGCTCAATTCTTGGGTCTGGGGACAGGAATGTTGCCTGAGACCAATGCTGTGGAGCCCATCAAGATCACATCTAGGATGTGGGGGGGTGTTCTTGATGGGGGCTGGGACATGTAACCCCAGGGTCTGAACTCAGGGCCTTGGCAGTGCATGGTATGTGCTGTATCCCACTGGGCCATCTTCCCAGCCCGTAAGAAAAGGCTTTGAACTTAATTTTTGCCTTCAAAGGAAGGAAGTAGGAAGCTAGATCTGCTCTGTGATATCCCGGAACAGAGATTCACGGACCAGTTCCTTCCTACTATGTATCTATTGGGCTTTGTGCTAGACCCTGGGGATTCGGCTGGGGGGTGAGGTCGGGTGGGGGAAAGAACAGAAAGAAGGCCTAACTGGGAGAGGTTCTCTACTGACCAATTCTATTTTTCTAAACCTTATATAGACCACAAGCTGTTTTCTCCTAAAATAAAAAGTACCACTATTCTTGTGTTCCATTCATGCCATCTTCAGCAGTGGCCGCTGACATTAGTAATGAACCAGGGTCTGGACATGGCTCAAAGAAATGATAAAGGCTTTTTATAAAGGAGCCTGGGTTTGAGCCCCAGCATTGTTTGTGGCCCCAAACCAAATGAATGAATCAATATCTTTCTTTCTTTTTTTTGTTTTTTTTTGTTTTTTTTTTTGGGGCCACACCGGTGATACTTAGGGGTTACTCCTGGCTATGCGCTTAGAAATCATTCCTGGCTTGGGAGACCATATGGGACACTGGGGGATCGAATTGCAGTCCGTCCTAGGCTAGTACGGGCAAGGCAGACACCTTACCCCTTGCACCACTGCTCCGGCCCCACCTTCAATGATTTTAATGCAATCAATGCAGTAACTAGTAACTATTTAGACTGGTGCTGCCAACTTGCTAATTAAACTACATTCATGTGTGAGCTACCAGTGGTCTGTGCTGGAATCAATGTGTCCATAAAGATATTCAAATGGTTTCGAGCCTGAGCATTAGTCAAATGGGTCAGTGATGACCAGTTCAATTTTCAGGGGCTGGGTTCATTCCACTATCTGTGTATCAACTCTATGCAGAAAACTCTAAGGGGACTGGAAGCAGAGGACACAAAGGAAGATGGATCCCTTCCCTTGTGGGCCTTAGAGGACATGGAGGTGAGATCAGCTGCTCCAGTAATGTAAGTGCCATAGCCTGTCATTCTACTCAGTGTCCTCTAAGTCAGGGAAGGGGAGGGGAAAACAATCAACAAGTGGACAATAACCTATAGAATAGGAGTGAGCCCTACATGCCCTGTAGCTGACAAGGTCCCAAATGCACACATCATCTGACCAGTCAAAAGCAAGAAACAGTCAAAAGCATGAGTAGATCATTTAGTTCCTGTGCCAGGGATACAACCTAGGCCCTAACACATGCAAAGCAAGTTCATTATCTGAAGCATGTCTCCAGCCCCTGTGAACAGATATCACACACACACACACACACACACACACACACACACACACACACACACACGCGCATATGTGCTATTGGTGGTACAATGGCTACCCAAAGAACATGACAGTGCCTCAAAAAATTAAGCATAGGGCTGGAGAATATTAAAGGATAGGATGCTTATCTTGCATGCAGCTCACCTAGGTTCAATCCCTGGCATCCCAAATGGTCCCCCAAGCACTGCCAGGAATGATCCTTGAGTGCAGAGTGAAGAATAACCCCTGCACATTTGGGGGTATGCCCCAAAACCAACTAAGTATAGAATAGCCAAAAAGTATAGATCCAATAAATCCACCCACATGCCATAGAACTGAAATAGCATTGCAAAGAGATCCTTCTGGTGGCAAAAGGTCACAATAGCCCAGACAGGGCACAGGCTGAGTGCCCTGCGCTGACTTCTGGGTGACTGCACAAAGAAAGGGTAGGATGTATGGATGTGCAGAGGAATATTAGTCAATTCTGAAAAAGGAAACACGGCTTGTGTCTGACCATGCGGATGAACTGGGGGAAATGGCACGGGGGGGGGGGGGTACAGATTTGTCATCTGCTGATATTAATCCATGAAGACCACACTTGGAGGAGAAATGTAGATCCCCAGTATCCCACTCGCTCCCCCACCAACCGCCAAGCCCACCAGGAATGACTGCTGAGGGGCTGGAGTGATAGCACATGCCTTGTATGTGGCAGACCCAGGATGGACCTGGATTTGATCCCCGGCATCCCATATGGTCACTCAAGCCAGGAGTGATTTCTGAATGTAGAGCTAGGAGTAACCCCTGATCACTGCCCAAAACCTAAATAAATAAAAACAGGAATGACTGCTGAGTAAAAAATCGTAAGTATGCCCTATACACTGCCTGGTATGCCCACCCCCAACATAAAACTAGAAAGCAGAGAGCAGAATTGCAGAATCATGTTCCCAGTGGCTAGAGCTGGGAGGCAAAAATAGAGACTTCTCTTCAGCAGGTATCAAGTTCAGTTATGCAACTTAAACTCTAGGGATCTGGTGTGTGACTTTTCTGTTGCCTATTCTTTCTATCCAAGCTCAAGGAGGCTAGAGCACATGTTTTGTATGTGTTTTGTACGCCAGAGTCCCAGGCTTTCTTGTTTGTTGTTTTTGGGTCACACCTGTCAATGCTCAGGGCTTACTCAGGTATCAAGCCTTGCTATACTCAGGGGACCGTATCGGATGCCAGGGATCAAACTGGGGCTGGCATCATGCAAGGTAAGTACCTTGCCTACTATAATATTTCTCAGGCATCAATCAACAGGCCCAGGTTTGTTCCCTAACATCACATAATTCCCCCAGAGCAGTTAATGCTGTGCCAGAAGCAGCTTTTTCTGGTGTGGCCCCAAGTCTCCCTTCACAAATACCCTACTCTCCCCACCCTCGTGTGCATGGCGTCTAAGAATAGTGGGGACCTAGCTTGAGCCTCAACACAGAACAGATACTTGGACATACGTGCTCCCAGTCTAGTCTGTGAAGTTTTTGTAAATTATGGTATCTCTGGAGTAACTTTATTGTTAGTTACAGGCTAGAACTTAATACTCGGGACCTACCCGATTATTGGAAAGGATTATTGGCTTAATTTCTTACTTATTTTGTGTTTTTGGGTCATACCTGGCAGTGCTCAGGGGTTACTCCTGGCTCCATGCTCAGAAATCGCTCCTGGCAGGCTCAGGGGATCATATGGGATGCTGGGATTTGAACTAATAACCTTCTGCATGAAAGGCAAACTCCTTACCTCCATGCTATCTCTCCAGCCCCCAATTTCTTACTTTTTTACACTAGCTTATTGGAATTTAAAAACTCCAGGTGTGTTGCAGCATTTTTAGCCTGATGAATTTGAGATGGCCCCTCAACAGTCAGACACGACCCATCGATAGTTGGATACTGTCATGACTGTGGGTAGCATGTGAGGATGCAAATGTTTCGTGGCCTAGATGCGTGAATCCAGGTTGCCTAAGGACACTCTGATGGTCACACAAGGAAGTGGCCCAAGGCTGCATTTGTCAGCACACACCCCTCTCAGGAAATGGCCACGGCTGTGTGCTTTCAAGGGTACCACAAATTCCTTCCTGCCAGCCTTGCTCAGAGAGCTGCTCTTTCCTTTTCATATTCATTCAACTTCCTTTTTTTTTTTTTTTTTGGTTTTTGGGCCACACCCATTTGACGCTCAGGGGTTACTCCTGGCTATGTGCTCAGAAATCGCCCCTGGCTTGGGGGGACCATATGGGACGCCGGGGGATCGAACCGCGGTCCTTCCTTGGCTAGCGCTTGCAAGGCAGACACCTTACCTCCAGCGCCACCTTCCTTTTTTTTTTTTTTAAAGAACACTTTAGTGCAGTGTTAATTCAAATACCGTAATCTTTGTCTTTCAAAAGAGTCCCTGGCTTTTAAGAGTTGTGTCACTGTTGCCACAAACTCATTTCTCCACCCTCTCAAGAAGTGTCCTGTCCATTCCATGCTCACTGTGGCCCTGTGGATCTCCAAAGCCACCTTTGGTCTAACGTCCTCCACAACCCCCTGACTCCTCAGTGATAGGGATCCAATCCAGGTGTCATGAACTCAAATCAAGAGCTCTACTGAGCCATAGCTCAAACCCCCAAGCCAACCTTTCAATGTGGGGTTTTAGGTTCAGGGTTCCTGCTTCTGCACTGCTCACCCTCTCTTGGTGTTTCAATGTTCTAAAGCTATGAACCATCACAGAACCCAAGTTAGATCAAAGTTCCAGATGCAAAGACTAGTTTAAAAGAAATACAGACAGCCAAAATGATAGTACAGTGGGGAGGGCATTTGCCTTGCACATATCCATCTGTCGAATCATGGTGCAATCCCCAGCATCCTATATGGTCTCCAAACCCCGCTAGGAGTGGTCCCTGAATGCAGAGGTAGAAGTAAGCTCTGAATAGCCAGAATCTGGAAGCAACCCAGGTGCCCAACAACATGAGTGGCTAAAGAAACTGTGGAACATCTACACAATGGAATGCTATGCCGCCATTAAGAAAAATGAAGCCGGGGCCGGGCGGTGGCGCTAAAGGTAAGGTGCCTGCCTTGCCTGCGCTAGCCTTGGATGGACCGCGGTTCGATCCCCCGGTGTCCCATATGGTCCCCCAAGCCAGGAGCAACTTCTGAGCACATAGCCAGGAGTAACCCCTGAGCGTTACCGGGTGTGGCCCAAAAACCAAAAAAAAAAAAAAAAAAAAAGAAAAATGAAGCCATGGAATTTGCTTATACATGAATGGACATGGAGATTATAATGCTGAGTGAAATAAGTCAGATGGAGAAGGATAAACATAGAATAATCTCACTCATCTGTGGGATAGACGGAGAATAAAAGACAGTGTGGGGATGATATCCAGAGACAATAGAGACGAGGATTAGGAAAACCAGTCCATGGTAGGAAGCTTGCCACAAAGAGTGGAGAGTGCAATTAGAGAAGGGTATTCTATGAGGGACACGACTGGCACCCCTTCATTAACAGTAGTACACACCAGTGTCAAAAAGAAGTGAGAGATGGGGCCGGCAAGATAGCATGGAGGTAAGGCGTTTGCCTTTCACGGAGAAAGATGGTGGTTCGAATCCCGGCATCCCATATGGTCCCCTATGCCTGCCAGGGGTGATTTCTGAGCATAGAGCCAGGAGTAATCCCTGAGCACTGCTGGGTGTGACCCCCCCAAAAAAAAGGGGGGGTGGGGAAGTGAGTCAAAGGCAGGCAGAGAAAGGGAAATTATGGATTATGAAAGACTTTTAAATTTATTTACATCCCCGAGCCAAACATCCCACTTGGAGTGAGTGTGAGCATAAAGCAAAGGCAGCATAGACTTTGTTCATTTGGGGGACTTGGGGGCCATGCCTGGCAATGCTCAGGGACTACTGGCTCTGCAGCACTGGTCAGAGGATTCTCTGCGATGCCAGGGATAGATAGGCCTTAACCCAATTCTATTTCAGTCCCTGCACATAAAAACGGACAGTCAATGGACAGCTTACCCCACACTTCTAGGCATTTGCGACAGGACTAGTTGATAGATCTCAACAGAACCCAGAACACAAACCACAGGCGGAACTGTACTTGTACTGTGGATGGGACTCCAAGGGGCTTGCATCTAAAGACCCCGGGTCAAGGCAGGTTGTTATAAAGACAGTCCTAGGGACTACAGTTTGGCAGGGTGCTGTGAGTGTGGAGTGGAGGAGGCGATGGGTCCCCTCCACAATGTTGACTTCAAGGCATGCTAGAAGTGACAACCTACTAAGTCCTGACTCCTAGAATTGATGCTCAAGAAGTGACCAAGGATGAAGGGAACCAGAAAATGATGCCTAGGAGGAGAAATATGCTCTACTTGGTGACAAGGGAGGGAGTCTGGGGTGTGCTTTCAAGGCAGGAGATAGTGGGGTTAGGGCCAGTACCCCCACATGATGATGATCCCCAGCAGCCCAACTATGTCTGGGAACCCCGGCATACTGGAGGTACCATAACTAAGGTGTGTCCCTCTCTATCTAGCAAGCACAGGCCACTAATGGGAGTGTAATCTTTCTTTTATCACAACAACTGTGACAAGGGGCTGGAGTGATAATATTAGAAGTAGGGTGCTTGCCTTGAACTTAGCCAACCCGCATTCAATTCCCCAGAGGCCACCAGGAGTCATTCCTGAGTGCAAGGCCAGAAGTAACCCCTTATTACCTCCCCCAAAAACCCCAAACCTAAATAATGATAGTGACCAGGGAAAGAGGCAAATAAACAAGTCAATATAGGAAAAGGTTGATTTGTATAAAAAGGGAAATTTTATATTTCATGTAGTATAAAAAGATAGTATCCGGGGCTGGGGAGAAAGTATAGCAGGTAGGGAACCTAGATTTGATTATTGAAACCCTTGCGGGTCCGTGGAGAACGGCCAGGAGTGAGCACTGTCAGGTGTGGTCCTCAAACAAACAAAACATTATCCATTCAGGACGACATAGATCAAATCATTCTGGCAAAATGACAGTTTCAAAGAATAAGAGTCTTTTAGACCTCTAGAAGTAGGAAGATTGCTCTCAGCAGGCCAGGGGAAATTAATACATTTAAGAAATGGATAGAGGGGAAAAAAAAAAAGAAGTGGATAGAGGGGCTGAAGTGGTCGTACAGTAGTAGGCATTTGTCTTATATGCGGCTAACCCAGGTTCAATCCTATGGTCCCCTGAGCACTTCTCAATGTAATTCCTGAGTGCAGTAAGCCCTGAGCACCATCAAGTGTGTCCCCAAACCAAACCAAAACAAAAAAAGTAGGAGCCAGGAATTTTGGTTTTGTTTTGGGCCACACTCAGTGGTGCTCAAATTCCTGGCTCTGCGCTCAGAATTTGCTCCTGGCAAGCTTGGGGGACCATATGGGATGCTGGGAATTGAACACAGGTCCGTCCCGGGTCAGCTGCATGCAAGGTAAACAACCTACTGCTGTGCTATCACTTTGGCCCCAGGAGCCAAGAATTTTTGCATCAGCAAAACTAAACAAATTTAAAAAGAGAGAAAGTAAGAGATAGAGGAAGAGATTCAGAACGGTGCCAGGCTCAGCTGTGGCCAAAGCCAGAACCTTAAGCCCTGTACTCTCCTCTCCAACCCTTCTGTGGGATTTAGTGACATTTTCTTTTTCAAAATGTGCAGGTGGAATGATGCAGAGAATCTCTACTACCTTGGTAACTGAGAGAAATTATTTCAGAGCTGGATTTGGAGGCTTGGAAAAGTTAACATGGATCCAACCTTTCTCTCCCAACCCAATGCCTCTAGTTCAGGCTTCATAATCTAACCCAGCTCTGCTTTGTGCTGTTCCTACATCCAACCAACCATCTTCCTATACAAACTCACTAAGCAAACCTCCAAACGAAGACATTAACTTCTAGAAAGAATCTATCAATTCCTATTTGGTATAGTATTGCCAAAGCTATAGATTTGCCCATAGAATGTTCCCTCTAGGGCCCGGAGAGATAGCACAGCGGCGTTTGCCTTGCAAGCAGCCGATCCAGGACCAAAGGTGGTTGGTTTGAATCCCGGTGTCCCATATGGTCCCCCATGCCTGCCAGGAGCTATTTCTGAGCAGACAGCCAGGAGTAACCCCTGAGCACCGCCGGGTGTGGCCCAAAAACAAAAACAAAAACAAAAACAAACAGAATGTTCCCTCTACCTTTGTATTTTGGGCAACATCGGTGACACTCAGGGTTAATCCTGGCTATGAGTTCAGAAATTGCTCCTGTCTTGGGGGACCATATGGGACGCCGGAGATTGAATCCAGGTCTGTCCTAGGCCAGCTGTATGCAAGGCAAACACCCTACTACTGCGCTATCGTTCTGGCCCCTACCTTCATGCTTTTGCTTTTGGGAGGAGAAAACAGTTGGGTACACCATGCAGTGCTGGGAGTTGAGGGGAGCATGTGGAGCCAGGGAGCAAATCCAACCTCTGGTAAACGAAACGTATGCACCAGCCATTTGAGCTATCTCCCTGCTGCCCTTCTGTGCTCTGGAATAAGAAGATCCTGTGCTAAAGGACAAAATAAAAGGAGTAAAATTTGGTGTGGAGAGAAAACACAAAGGTCACTGTTCTTGCCTTGTGTATGCCTGACCAGGGTTTGGTCCCTGGCATCACATAGTCTCCAGAGACCAGGCAGGAGCTATATCTGAGCACAGAGCTAGGAGAAAGCCCTGAGTATCACTGGAGGTGCCCGCCCCCCACAAAGATACACAAGCAACAAGAACAAACAAGAAAACTCAAAAAAAAAAAAAAAGAAAAGAAAAGAAAACTATTAAGAAAAAGGAGATGGGCCAGAGAGATAGCATGGAGGTAAGGCGTTTGCCTTGCATGCAGAAAGATAGTGGTTCAAATCCCGGCACCCCATATGGTCCCCTGAGCCTGCCAGGAGTGATTTCTGAGCATAGAGCCAGGAGTAACCCCTGAGAGCTTCCGGGTGTGCCCCCCAAAAACCAAAAATAAATACATAATTAGATAGATAAGAGAAAAAAGAAAAAGGAGAAAAATTTGCTTATATATTGGTAGACATGAAGAGTATTGTGCTCAGTAAAATGAGTCAGAGTCAGAGGGAGAGGGACATAGAATGATTGCACTCCTCTGTGGGATACTAAAAGAAAAACAAAACAAACAGACTACCATAGTATGAGAATAATACCCAAAGACAATAGAAATGACGGTCATGTAAAGAACACCACCCATCACTAGTGCAACATTCCCATCACCAATGTCCCAGGTCTCCCTCCCCGGGAGGGAAGTATAGCAAGAGAGAAGGCACCACTATGACAATATTAGTTGGAAATGATATCTGGTCAAGAACTGAGAATTGGAAGGAAGTAAAGTGATATGCATGATATCCCTTCAGTAACAGTATTTAAACCATAGTGCCTAAGAGGAAAAATGGTGATGGGGGGAACGGAGGGAGAGAGAATAAAGGTGCTAGAGTGGCAGGCTGGGGGTGGAGGTAAAGGGGACGGGAGGTAACTGGGGACATTGATGTTGGGGAAATGAACACGGGTGAAGGGATGGGTGTTGGAACACAATGACCAACTAAATGACCACAAAACTCAACTATTAACTACTTTTTAACCTCTGTATCTCATGGTGATTTAATAAAAAAAAATAAAGATAAAATTGCACGAAACTTTCTTAACATGTATATGTGTATCTTCTTTTATAAATACAGGCAACTATAAGTTAACTGAACGGGGGGCCAGAGCGGTGGTGCAAGTGGTAGGGCGTTTAGCTACATGCACTAACTTAGGATGGACCTCGGTTAGATCCCCTGGCATACCAAATGGTTCCCAAGCCAGGAGTGATTTCTGAGCCCATATCCAGGAATAACCCAAGGCATTACCAGATTTGGCCCCAAAACAAAACAAAACAAAACAAACAAACAAAGAAGTTAACTGAACAGGCAAAGTAAAGACAAAAGATATTATGGGGTTGGGAAGCCAATTATAGAAGCAGGTACAGGAAACTCCACTCATTACATAGATAAAGGTCTGTGGCCATACAATGGCCATGAGGAAGGTGCATACGGTAAACTCTCCTCTGGGGATTGATTAATAGATGAACCAAACTGACTCAAGGAAAGGACTTCAACAAATGATTGTGCTAGACATGAAGGACTTCAACAAATGACTGTGCTGGACATGGGTCTTACAAACCTCCACACGCTCTTAGAGCCCCATATAGTCCTCAAAAACCCTGATGTCTAAGATACGTAGTTTGGGGTGACGAATTTTGTTCCCCTACAATATGAAGTGGCTAGTCACACAGATTTTTATAATTAGTATGTGGTTTCAGCGACAAAAGTAAAAATGAATTCCCAAACCAGGAGGGTTGGAATTACTCTGAGAATTACTCTGGAATTACTCTATTTATACTGAATTTAACATATTTATACTGAGAGTTGGCTAATGGCTTCTGGTAAATATAAACTCTCAATTCAATGCGTATATACTTTTTTTTAGAAGCTGGGGAACTCCTAAGAGGGACTGCTGTTTTTCCACATAGATCTAATTTATTTATTTTGGGGCTTGGGGCTATTCCTAGTTCTGTGCTCAAGAATGACTCCTGGGGGTGCTTGGGAAACCATCTGGGTGCTGGGGATAGAACCAGTCAGGGATGAACCTGGGGTAACACACTCAGGGAAAGCACGGAACTCCTATTCTTTGGTCTTAGATCTTATTCCTTTTTGTACTGAGCCATACCCAGCAATGCTCAGGGGTTATTTCTGGCTCAGGAATCAAGCAGGATCCCCTGGTGCTCAGGGAATCATATGGGATGTAAGGGTTGGCCACATGCAAGGCAATGTATACTATCTCTCTAGCCCCAGATCTTTCACTCCTGGCAGGCTTGGGGATTCATATGGGATGCCAGAGATCAAACCTGGGTCAGCCATGTGCAAGACAAATGCCCTATCTGCTGGTCTAATCACTCTGGCCCCTGTTATTTTTTTTTTAAAGGAGCCACAAAATAATTTCAGGGGAACTCTGTGTACCCTCTAATACTCATTCAGGGATAGTAATGAAAGGAAGTGATTAAGTATTCCTTATATGGGTATAATCAGACATCTGACAAGTATTAAAACAGAAGACATTCTCTGGAACTATATAGAAGACTGTGCCTAGGAGTTTTATTAGAATTATTCAGTGTAGGATCTGGCCTCACCACTGATCATCAACTTGAAGAAAAATGCTTAAATGACAATAATTGACTCCCCTCTATCTATCTATCTATCTATCTATCTATCTATCTATCTATCTATCTATCTATCTATCTATCTATCTATTATTGCTTTTCTTTTTTGTTTTTCTTAGTCACACTTGTAGGTGCTCCTTGTAGGTACACTTGTAGGTGTAGTACTCCATACTCCATAAGGGAGGGGTACAGAGATCAAGTCAAGGTTAGTTTCATACAAGGCAAGTACTTCTTGATTTATTTCTCCAGCACAAGCTTCTTTTATACTTCAAAATTCTCATTAAAAAAATTTCTTTTTACAATGGGAATGACCAAGAAAGGTATGTGGTTTCAAAATCAGGGCTCTGAAATGTATTATAGCACTTGAGCCATCTCTCTGGCTGATAAAGTTCTATTTGGGGGTGGGGGTTCACACCAGGCAGTGCTCATGTCTTACTCCGAGCTCAGCACTCATGGAACACTCCTAGTGAGGCTCAGGCTCAGGAGAGTAGATAGAGTGGCAGGGATTGAATGTCGGTTGGCTGCATGCAAGGCAAATGTCGTACCTGCTGTACCATCTCTAGTTCCTAATAACCTTCATGAACTTTCTATATCCAAAATAAAACTCAATTTCTCCCACAAAGTACTTTAATTATAAGTAAATGATATCAACATCCCCCAACTAGCAACGCAGAAAATTCAAGAGCCATCATTGGTGCCTTCCTTAACCTCACTTTTCAATCTACCTCCAAATATTATTTCTCAGGCAATAGCTGCTTTGGTCTCCTGAAAATCCACACTTCTAAGCAGTCCCTGAAAATCAGACCACATCATTTCCCTTCCTAAAATTCTCCTGAAAAGATCAAATTCCTTCACTGGCTGATGGGCTTGTCTCCATTCGACCATGCCTGCTGCTCCAGTCTTTGTACATAGATATGTCTTTGCTTTTCATCCTTTCTCCAGGCAACTATATGGCTCCAATACTCTCACCTGGCTCCTTACTGACTTACTAGACTTCTGAGGACTAACATTAACCCTGGGCTCTGCCAGATATAGACTGCCCTCTCATCCAAATAACAACTGAAGAATACTTAGTGCAAAATGAAAGAATGGAAGAAACTCAATGACAATAAAAGTGACTGAATACAGGGGGAAAAAAACCCCAGTTCTCCAACTAGCAGAGTCTGGATATCAGACTCCGCTGATAGTAGTAGTTCCCCCAAAATACTTACACTTACACTCACCTTTCTGAAAAATCAGAGTCTATTAAGTCTCTAGCTCGTTTTCTATCACTAAAAAGAAAAAAGATAGCATACAAAGAAAACAAATATTAGAACAACTTGATTTCATGAACAACTCATTGCAATTTGTCGAATTCTCCAGCAAACATAAAAACAAATAAAAACGATAGACAAAAATTATTTTCATCAATATTATCAAAAGACCTAGATAACTTATAGCATCATAACCACAGAAATGAGCTTAATGATTCTTTTAAGATTTACAAAGGAAAAGAAACAGAAAAGCTTGGATCCCTCTGGCATGACTATGGAACTACTGCACGGGAGTAGAGATGGCTCAAAGGGCTAAGCATATGCTTTGCATGTGGACATCCTGAGTTTTATCCCCAAAACTACAGTCTCCCAAGCACTGTTGGGAGACACCTCATTAGCAGGGAATAGTCCTGTTATACTGCTGCTGAGTGTGGTTCCCCCTTTCAAACTATCCCACACAAAAATTTATATAATCATACCACAATGTATACAATCATAAAGCTTGACTGGGGCTAGAAATAAACAAATCCTTGTTCACTGGAGACCCTCATCTTCAGGGTGTGTGTGTGTGTGTGTGTGTGTGTGTGTGTGTGTGTGTGAATATGGCTTGCAGTCTCTGTGTGTGTGTGTGTAAATATGGCTTGCAGTCTTAACTTCCCTGTTAAAATCTCTCAAAATTATGCAGAAATCCCAGGGAGCATAACACTGAACAAAGGCCATGAGCTAATTAGAGCTGATTTGGCCACTGTACCTCATTGGGAAATGACAAATATTTTTGCATATGACACGTAACATAACCTCTCTAATGTAACTGTTTGCGGATGTGCGTACTTATGAGAATCTTTGTGACTCGAGGCACTTTTCCAGAACTAGCCATTCATTTTCTGTCTATCCCCAAAGGAGACACATATATAACCAACATTCATAGTCCGCTTGCTAGAACAATTGTTAAGTTCACCAACGAGCTACCAATGTGGTACACCACAAAATAACAACTAAAGAGATGAGACAGGGCAAAGCCTGGGGGAGAGCTCAGAGACCTGGGATGTGTGATTTGTGTAAGGGAGCCCTGAATTTGATCCCTGCACTGCCTAGTTCCCAGGGTAACTCCATGGTTCCTGAGCACAGGGTATGGAGAAGCTCAAAATAAATAAGCAAAATAGTGACAAGGTAAAGTCTTAAGTTATTTATCTTACTATTTCCTTTTTGTAAGAAAGAATTCAGATACGGTAAGGGGAGGAAAAGGGACATTTTATAGAAAAAGATAACATGTCATGGTTTATCTTGATATTGAGAAGTATATAAAAAAGGAGTATTAGTGCTGGAGAGATAGAACAGCAAGTTGGGTGCTTGCCTGGCAAATGGCTGACCTGGGTTTAATGTTCAGTACCCGATATGGTCCCCTATGCTCCACAAGAAGTAGTTTCTGAGTGCAAAGACAGGTGTAAATCCTGAGCACCACAAGGTATGGCCCAAAACAAAACAAAAAAGAGAAATGAAAGACATATTCGAAGATTTCATATTATAAAGAGATTTTATGAGGGGTCTGGGGTGATAGGCAGCATGGTAGTTGTTTGCATTTTCTGCCAACCCAGGTTTAATCCTTGGCACCCAATGGTCCCGAGTCAGCAAGGAGTAACTCTGAGTACTGTTGGGTGTACCCCAAACTCAAAAAAAAAAACTCCACCACCACCAACAACAAAAAGAGGTTTGATGTTAAATGAATGAAGAAGAAGGAATGAATACTGAGTTAATTGCCCAGTATTTGGGAAAAATGTGAAGAGAGAAAATCTAATGAAAATTTTAATATACTTGGCTTATTTTTCCTAGTTTGTTTCCATTATTAAAACAGTTCAGTTTTTACATCTGCAATGCTACTAAATGTCTTCTTTATTATAATCCATCCTCTGTAGAACAGGAGAAAGCAGAACTCATGGGCAAGTTTTTGTATTGCCTTTTTCCCTGTTTAAAAATAGTTGCTTCTGGGGTCGGAGTGATAGCACTGTGGTAGGGTGTTTGCCTTGCATACAGTTGATCTGGGACGAATCTGGTTTGATTCTCAGCATCCCATATGATCCCCCAGCCTGCCAGGAGTGATTTCTGAGTGTAGAGCCAGGAGTAAACCTGGAGCAACATTGGGCGTGGCCCCCAAACCAACAAATAAATAAATAAAGCTTAAAAAAAATGGTTGCTCCAGAAATGATTTACATTTATGACATTGATATACAAGAGAAGATTTAAAGAAACCATGTTCATTTTCATGTTTTTATGCTTAGACCAGCATTTGAGATCAAAACCCATCTTTAAAGATTTGGGGAAGGGTAGGTGGGTCCCCTGAGCAACAGTATAGTAGGCTGGGTGCTTGCCTTGTACTCTGTCTATCTGGATTCGATCCCTCACACCAGGTATGGTTGCCTGAGGATGCCAAGCGTAAGCTCAGAGACAGGAGTAGTCCTTAGCCCAGCAAAGTGAGGCTCAAAATACAAAACATAAGAGTTTTTTCCTTTTTCTTTCCTTTATTTTTTTTGGATTTTTGGTCACACCCAGCAGTGCTCAGGGTTTTACTCCTGGCTCTTCGCTCAGAAATCACTCCTAGCAGGCTTGGGGGACCATATGGGATGATAGGATTCGAACCATCATCCTTCTGCAAGCAAAGCAAACACTCTACCTCCTTGCTATCTCTTCGGCCCAGACGTTTTTCTTTTTAAAATAGTCACCAACGGGCTTCCCACCATTGATGGAGCAAAGGGATGAAGTACAGGAGGAAGCCCCAATAAGAACCTTTAACACAGCACAACTCCAGTAGTGGATCCAAAAAGCACCAGGGGCGAGGTCAGAGAGAGAGCGAGTACAGTGTGGGCAGGGTGCTTGCCTTGCAAGTGGCCAACCAACTTTCCATCCCTGCACCCCATGTGGTCCCCCTATGTCCCGACAGGAGCGATCCCTGACTGCAGAGCCAGGATCAGCTGGGTGTGTCTGTCCATTAAACAAAAAGCAAATCAAAAACAAAAGAAAAAACCCAAAGCATCGAACCAGTGATGCAAGGCGTAGTCCCAAGCATGCATAGAGGTACACACATGTAAATTCATTATTCGTGGTCATTAATGTGCAAGTGTGTGCATTCATTGGTTCATGGCCCTTAATGTGCACATCTGTAAATTCCATGGTCCTCAGCCATAATGTGTATGTGTGCAAATTCATCGATGGGAGGCCAGTTGTTCGCGAGCGGTTCTTACCCTGGGACCCAGCCGGTGGCATCTGCAATGTGTGTCTGCGTGACCATGGCGGGCGCGGGCGTGTAGGGGCTCCCAAGGAGCACGCTTCCAGATCCAGGGAGCCGCTGCGGTGTGCTTATGATCTGCAAGACAGGAACCGTTACTGGGTGGGGGTGTCCCAGCATGAAAAGAAAAAGGGGGGGAAGGTGGTGGGGAGCCCGTGAAGGAACAGCACAGTGGGGATTATGTCTGCCCTGCCCAGGGGTGTCCTGGGTCCAGTCTCTGGCACTGCAGAAAGTCCTCCAGCACACCAAGAGTGGGGGCACCTGAGAACTGGGCTTCCCGCTGACTGTTCTCTGAGGTAGGGCCTTCCTACTGCAGTGCACCCCTTTCACCCACTCTAGGAGGTTGTGCTGGGTCCCTGCTGCAGCCTGATATTCATTTGCCCACTGTGCATCACCCCACGCATGGCTCTGTGCCCACCACTGGACTTTCCCTCCAATCCTTGGTTAAGGGACCTAAGATGAGGAAAGGGTCCCCTGAGGCGGAGGGCCAGAGACATGCCCTACTCACAATTCCTCCATACCAGACTGGGCATGCTCCCAGGGGAATAAACACCCTCTTGTCCCCACTTTCCCAGTCCTGAAGCAATAACTATGCTTGCAGGTGCAGGGTCTGGAGGGACAACGATAGCAAGTGACCCTGAATGAAGAACCATTTGCAATGGGCACAGTTTGAAATGACAGAATCAATCTGCAGTCATACTAGAGTTATTAGAACTAGGGTAACAAACAAATCAGCCCTTTATAGGTCAGATTAAATAATTGCAGGGTACACTGCAGAGAGAGCGAATGAGTTGTTCAGTTTATCTTCATTTAAGATCATTTCTTCTAGTCATTAAATACTTATCAGAGATGTTTAAAAGATTACAGTACAATATTCTGTTATGTGGATTTATTCTTTCTTTTTGCTGAGCAGACATGCATATTCACTTAATAGTATAAATAAAGCTGAGAAGACTTTGGTACAATCATCTTGGCTATCCTATCTTCTGTTTTCTGGGGGAGGGGGGCACACCCAGCACCGCTCAGAGGTTACTCTTGACTCTGCACTGAGAAACTGTTCCTGGCAGGCCTGGGGGACCAAGTGGGATGCCCAGGATCAAATCTAGGTCAGGCAAATGCCCCATGCACTACTGCTCCAGCTCCTTGGCTTTCCTTTCTAAAGAGGTAGGAATGGAACTAAGGATACAGCCTTGATTTCATTTTTTTTTGCATCAATGGGGAAAGAACCAAAGGCTTCACACACATGCAAGCTGAGTGCTGTATGCCCTGACAAAGCAAAATAAGTTTCTTTTTTTTTTTTTTTTTTTTGGTTTTTGGCCCACACCGGTAACGCTCAGGGGTTACTCCTGGCTATGCGCTCAGAAGTTGCTCCTGGCTTGGGGGACCATATGGGACACCGGGGATCGAACCTCGGTCCGTGTCCAAGGCTAGCGCAGGCAAGGCAGGCGCGCCTTACCTTTAGCGCCACCGCCCGGCCCCAAAATAAGTTTCTTGAGGGCCAGAGATGGTAATTCAGAGAGATGGTAAGGCGTTTGCCATTCATGCAAATCAATCCAGGGAAGAGTCAGGAACAGCCCAAGAACCATCCCCGACCCTCAGAAGTTACTTGATATACATAGCCAAAATACTGTCCAAGTCTTAAAATTTTCATTGGTGGGGTCGGAGCAATAGCACAGTGATAGGGCCTTGCAAGTGTGTGCATATATATATATACACTTAAGTATATATATATATTTCTCTCCTGATAACCTATGTAATATTAATTTGTATGCCCATCCTCAAAGGAATAAAAAAAAATAGAGAGGCTTTCTAGGTATCTCTGAACATGGCTATGCAACCCTAAGCATAATCAACGCAATAAAGTGACAAAAACAGAAAAACTCTCTCATATAATACATACATATATATATATATATATATATATATATATATATATATATATATATATATATATATATATAATCAAGTTCTAGCGAGTAAAGAAATGAATGAAATAAGATTGGGCTGACTACACAGTATTTTTAGAGGGTTACTTGGTACACACTGTCCTTTCTACTTTCATAGTTTCAAAAGTCTCCTTCAAGGTATGGAGAGATAGCGTGGAGGGAAGACATTTGCCTTGCATGCAGAAGGATGGTGGTTCGAATCCCGACATCCCATATGGTCCCCCGAGCCTGCCAGGAGCAATTTCTGAGCATAGAGCCAGGAATAACCCCTGAGCATTGCTGCGTGTGACCCCAAAACAAAACAAACAAACAAACAAAAATCTTCAAAAAAAGGTTTTGCTTAAGGTCTTCAGAGAGCAAATCACCAATGTGGAATTGTCAAAAACCTTTACATGGCAACCCTTAAAACAAAAGAAATTGTTCCTTGGGAATGAAGTGGTTGCCTTGCATGCTGCTCACCTGGGACGAACCTGGGTTTGATCCCTGGCATCCCATATGGTCCCCTGAGCCTGCCAGGAGTGATTTCTGAGTATAGAGCCAGGAGTAACCCCCAAGCATCTCTGGGTATGGCCCCAAAACAAACAAGAAAAAAAGGATAAAATTTGGATTTGAAGGACTACACTGTTGTGCAGGGGGATCATGCAGGCCCTGCATGCCACTGGGTGTGGCCCAAAACCCAAAAATTAAACAAAAATCGTTCCATTTCTATTGTCTTACGCCAGTCAAACTGCTAGTGAACGATTCTCACCCAGATTCAATGTAACCTGATTCTTCCGTGAAGGTCTGAGTGGTATCAGTAAGCTGTTGCCTACTTCTTCCATATTGAACGAGAGAGGAAGATGGACACTCGAGATCAGTTCAAATTGTTAAAGCCTAAGACCAGAGTGATAGCACTGCAGGCAGCACAGCAATCCCAACACCCTGAGCACTGCCAGGACTAATTCCAAGTGCAGAGCCAAGAGTAATCCCTGAGTACCGCCCAGTGTGGTTCCCTCTCCAAAAAATTATTGAAGCCAGGTGAAACAATAGCACAGCGGTAGGGCATTTGCCTTGCACACAGCTGATCCAGGATGGACCTCAGTTTGATCTCCTGCGTCCCATATGGTCCCCTGAGCCAGGAGCGACTTCTGACTGCATAGCCAGGAGCAACCAACTCCTGTGTGTGGCCCCAAAACAGAACAAAACAAAACAAAAAAATTATTAAAGTCAAGTCAACATGTATTCTATTCTTTTGTTGGGATGGGGGAGTTTTGGGGGTCATCATGGTGGAACTCTAGAATCAAATTAGGATCAGCCACAAGTAAGGGAAGAGCTATAACTCAGTGCCATCTCTCCAGCCCAATTTATTGAATCTCAGGTACCTTTTTGCAGTTTTTAGCATTGTGCTGATTGGGGGTAAGGGAGCTTCCCTGAGGTACAAATATGTAGAAAATAATTTAGCCAGTTAGTTCTTAAGTTAAATTAAAAAAAAAGCCAAAGACAACACATACTGACAGATATCTGGAGAGTTCCGAGTCTCAACAGCGTGTCAAGAACTATTTTCACCTTGGCATTCAGAGAGAGTAAGAATATTCATGAGGAAACAGGAATCTTAGACAATGAGTCTGCAACCTCCTACAGCTACAAAAATCCTGCTCCACCTCCTCACCTCCGCCTCGGTTGTGCTGAGAGTGTCTGCAGGGCCTGGTGCCATGCCTTAGCCATGATACTCTCTCTGTTTTGGGGATACAGTATAGCTCAGGCTACACTCCTAGAAGCACTTTGGGGACCGAATGAACTCCCAGGATTAAATCAGAGTCTTCTGCATGCACGGCACACTCCTTAACCTCTATCCTATGTCATGGCCTCCTGTATTTTTTTGTTTTTGTTTTTTTGTTTTGGGGCTACATGGGCAGTGCTCTTGGGTTGCTCCTGGCTCTGAGCTTAGAAATCATTCCTGGCAGGCTTAGGGGACCATCAGGGATGCCTGGATCAAATGCAAGCCGGTTGTGTGCAAGCAAATGCGCTACCACTCTGCTATTCCTCCAGCCCCATTATGGGTTTTAAGATGGTGAAAAAGTAGCTTTCCTGGGGTTGGGGTGAATGTACAGCCAGGAGAGTGCTTGCCTTTTGTGGCATCCCAAAGGATCCCTTAAGCCCTGACAGACATAAACCCTGAGCATTGCTCAGGCTCCCAAACAAAACAGAAGTAGCTTTTCAGGGCTGGAGTGATAGTACAGTGGGTAGGGAGTTTGACTTGCATGAGGCTGACCCGGGTTCGATCCCCAGCATCCCACATGGTCCCCCGAGTCTACCAGGAGTAATTTCTGTGCACAGAACTAGGAGTAACCCCTGAGTGCTCCTGGGTGTGCCCCCAAAACCAAAACCTAACAAACAAAAGGTAGCTTTCCTATTCACTGAGATGATAGAAGAAAATATAAAATCCAGTAAGAAAATAGTCTTCTTGGGGCCAGAGAGATAGCATGGAAGTAGGGCATTTGCCTTGCATACAGAAGGATGGTGGCTCTAATCCCAGCATCCCATATGGTCCCTCGAGCCTGCCGGGAGCAATTTCTAAGCATAGAGCCAGGAGTAACCCCCTGAATGCTGCCGGGTGTGACCCCCCCCAAATAGTCTGCAATAGATAAGCTAAGGCTTTGCCTTGCATATGGCCCACCTGGGTTCGATCCCCAGCACCTCAGTCCCTGAGCACTGCCCTGAGTAAGTCCTAAGTACAGAGCCAAAAGTTACCCCTGAGCATTGCCGGCTTTGGCTCCCAAACCAAAATGAACATGAGGGTCAGAGAGATGGCATAGCGGTAAGGTGTTTGCCTTGCAGGAGGCCAACCCAAGACCGATGGACCATATCGCCTCCCAGGGGCGATTTCTGAGTGTAGAGCCAGGAATAACCCCTGAGCATCATCGGGTGTGGACCCCCCCCCCCAAAAAAAAAACATGATTCTCACTAGGACAAATATCCTGTCATAGTGACCTTGACCGTGATAGTTTATATAGTGTGAGTCTTTGGTGGCTTTCTTTTTTGGATCATACTGGGAATCAACCCTTTGGCCCCCATGCTACCAAGGAGCCACACCCAGCCTAAGATGAACTAATCAGAGCTAATCAGTGACTCATTCCTAGAGCAGAATTCTTCATAAAACAACTCTAACCAGCTCTGCTTATTCTTGGGGAGGAGGCAGGAGAAGTACTACTACTAATAATACTGCACTACTTTTGTTCTTGGCTTTGCACTCAGAAACTATCCCTGAAGGACTTGGGGATTGAACCTCGGTTGGCTATGTTCAAGGCAAGTGTCCTACCTGCTGTACTATCTATCACTCTGGACTAGAATAAAATGTTGTGGTTCTGCCAGCCTCTTCAGGGCTACTAAGTAAGTGTGCACCCAGGCTGCTGAGTCCTAAGTCTAGGGCACATCATTCTGGAGAAGCCACAAAAACAAACAAGACTCTATAGCCTGCTACTTCCATAGCAGCCACGAATACAAATGGAAACCAATAAAATTCTCATTCTTTTCTACTCTCCCTCAACCCCCAACCTAATCAAGCCACAGCACCACCTGCTGGCCAAGTAACAGCAGTTCAACTCCCTCTGTAGAGATTAAAACATACATGGGGTCAGAGCGATAATACATACAGTGGGTAGAGTGACGCAGCCAACACAGGACCGCCCAGGTTCAATCCCCGGCATCCCATATGGTCACCGAGCCTACCAAGAGCGATTTCTGAGAACTGAGCCAGGAGTAACACGAGTGCCGCTGGGTTTGGCCCCCAAACCAAAACCAAACAAATAAAAACCCCAAAATAACCCATAAAACATACATACAAGTGGGGAAATTTATGGCCAGAGAGACGATAGAGTAGGACATTTGCCTTGCCAGCAGCTCTGTCTCCTTCTATCTCCAGCATCACTTATGATTCCCCTAAACATCATCAGGATTGATTCTTGAGAACTGGGCCATGAGCACTGACAAGTGTGGCCTCAAAACAAGCAAAACAGGGGACACATAAAGTAGCAGGAAGGCCAAACAAAAATTCCAAATACCAAACAAAAATTCCTCAAGAGGGCAGTCAGAGACTTCAAGGGATTATGCTATCACAAAGTGAGAACCATTTCCTAAAATACATGCACAATTTTATCTCCCCCTGGGAGAGAGTTCAAAAACTTCCCTAAGGGGCCAGAGAGATTGTACAGTGAGTAGGACACTTGCCTTGCACATGGCCAACCTGGGTCTGACCCCAACACCTCAGATGTTACTCCTGACAGGAGTAATTCCTGAGTGCAGAGTCAGGAGTAAGCCCTAATTATGGCTATGAGTGATCCCTGAGTGCAGAACAGCAAGTCAGCTCTGAACACCACAGGGTGTGCCCATCTTCCAAAAAAGCCCCCAATACAAAACAAAACAAAACAAAACAAAACAAAACAAAATCTTTCCCAAAAATATGTGCAGAGCTCACTCAGTAAAGAGATAGACTGGAGAAAGCTAAGTAAGGGGCCAAGTGGTGGGACCAATCAAGACAGTGATGACCAAGATTTAAGAAGGAAAGAAAAAAGGTTAGGGGCTGGAAAGATAGCATGGAGGTAAGGCATTTGCCTTGCATGCAGAAGGACAGTGGTTTGAATCCTGGCATCCCATATGGTCCCCTGAGCCTGGCAGGGGTGATTTCTAAGCATAGAGCCAAGCGTAGCCCCTGAGTGCTGCCGGGTGTGGCCCAAAAACGAACGAAAGAAAGAAAGAAAGAAAGAAAGAAAGAAAGAAAGAAAGAAAGAAAGAAAGAAAGAAGAAAAGAAAGAGAAAGAAAAAAAAAGAAAGAAAGGAAGAAAGAAAGAAAAAGAAAGAAGAAAGAAAGAAAGAAAGAAAGAAAGAAAGAGGGAGGGAGGGAGGGGAGGGAGGGAGGGAGGAAGGAAGGAAGGAAGGAAGGAAGGAAGGAAGGAAGGAAGGAAGGAAGGAAGAAAGAAGAGAGAGAAAGAAAGAAGAGAGAGAGAAAGAAAGAAGAGAGAGAGAGAAGAGAAAGAAAGAAGAGAGAGAGAAAGAAAGAAAGAGAGAGAGAGAGAAAGAAAAGAAGAGAGAGAGAAAGAAAGAAGAGAGGAGAGAAAGAAAGAAGAGAGAGAGAAAGAAAGAAGAGAGAGAAAGAAAGAGAAAGAAAGAAAGAAAAGAGAAAAAGAAAGAAAGAAGAAAGAAAAAGAAGAAAGAAAGAAGAAAGAAAGAAAGAGAAAGAAGAAAGAAAGAAAGAAAGAAAGAAGGAAGGAAAGAAGAAAGAAAGAAAGAAAGAAAGGAAGAAAGGAAAAGAAAAGAAAAGAAAAGGTGTTAGAGCTGTAGCACAACAGTCAGGGAGTGAGCTTGCATGCTGCTGTTAAAGATTCGATCCACATACTCCTCAAGTCCTACTAGCAATGATTCCTGAGTGCAAAGCCAGGACTAAGCTCTGAGCACTGCTGGTTGTGGCCTATACCCAAAAAGAAAAAAGAAATGACACAAAAGAACCTGTTTCACATTGTCAGAAAAGGCAACTTCAGGATAAAATGTTGGGAGGAGAGCGCGAAGGGAACAGAGACTATTCAAATTATTAACAGTCGAAAACTTCCCAAACTCCGAAAAGAACTGAGCTTACAGCGCAGAGTGAACACAGAACACCTGCTTTCTTTCTTTTTTTTGGGGCCACTCTCAGTGGTGGACCAGATGGGATGCGGGGGATCTAATCCAGGTCCTTCCTGGGTCAGCCGTGTGCAAGCAAACGCTCTACCGCTGTACTATTACTCCGGCTCCAAATCCTTTTTTTGTTTGTTTGTTTGTTTGTTTGTTTGTTTTTGGGCCACACCCGGCGTTGCTCAGGGGTTACTCCAGGCTGTCTGCTCAGAAATAGCTCCTGGCAGGCACGGGGGACCATATGGGACACTGGGATTCGAACCAACCACCTTTGGTCCTGGATCGGTTGCTTGCAAGGCAAACGCCGCTGTGCTATCTCTCGGGCCCAAATCCTGCTTTTTTAAATAAAGATTCACAACAAGACACGGTCTAGTAAGGGCCAGAAATATAGGACAGAGGGGAGGGCTCTTGCCTTGCATGCGGTTGACTCTGGTTCAATTCCCAGCAACTTGCATAGTCCCTTGAGAATGCCAAGAGTAATTCCTGAGTGCAGAGCCTGGAGTACGCCTCAGCACTTTGGGTGAACCCCCCAAACAGACAAGTACAGATAAACTACCAAAATAATATGGGGTAGGTGGAAGTTGGGGAAGCCTTAGGAGATAAAACAGTGGCTATCGCCTCGGCTTAGTATACTATCTAGGTTCAATCCTCAGCACTGCATAGTCTGGGAGTCCCCAGCAATCCACCTCTAACCCTTTGCACTGAACCACTAGCCTGGATCACTTGAAAAACAGAATCACAGTGGGGACACCAGGACACCAGTTCTGTTCAAGAGGTCCCCAAAAGTTTGATCAAAATCTACCATGAGTGAGCCCTGAGCATTCCCTGAGCCAGGAGTAAACCCTGAGAACTGCCCAGGTGGCACAAGATCAAAAAATAAAACTTAAAAAAGGTTGGATGACTAGAGAAAAAAGTATTTGAGAGTACAGTCTGAAATATTTTAAATACCCAAAGATAGCTATCAAGTAAGAATACTGTGGTGACAGATTCTTTCAGGTATCGAAGAAAAAAAGGGAGAGGACCAAAGAAATAGCATGGTGGTAGGGCGTTTGCCTTGCAGGCAGAAGGACGGTGGTTCGAATCTTGGCATCTCATATGGTCCCCTGAGCCTGCCAGGAGCGATTTCTGAGCATAGAGCCAGGAGTAACCCCTGAGCACTGCAAGATGTGACCCAAAACAAACAAAAATACCCAAGAGAATGTGATAATAAAAATTTCTGCCTTCAAGAAATGTGAAAATTGGGGCCCGAGATATAGCATGGAGGTAAGGCGTTTGCCTCTTATGCAGAAGGTCAGTGGTTTGAATCCCGGTGTCCCATATGGTCCCCTGAGCCTGCCAGGAGTGATTTCTGAGCATAGAGCCAGGAGTAACCCCTGAGCACTGCTGGGTGTGACCCAAAAACCAAAAACCAAAAAAAAAAAAAAGTGAAAATTGGGACAGAGAGAGTGTTTGGTGGGGGAGGTGTCACAGGGCCACAGTTCACATGAACTTTTATTGCACATGTCCAATTGGGTTCAATTCCCAAATCCCCAGTATCCCATATTGTTTCCCAGAGTACCACTAGGAATGATTCCTAAATGCACAGCTAGAGGTAACCCCAGAGCACCACAGGGTGTAGCCCCAAAGCCAAAAAATAAAAGGAAATGTGGAAATGGGGCTGGAAAGATAAAGCAGTTAGGGAAGGCAATGTAAATGTTGTAAATGTAAATGTTGGCCAAAATCCATCCAGATTTCAATCCTTGACACATATGGTTCCCCAAGCACCACCAGGGGTCACTCCTGAACAGAGAGCCAGTAATAGCCCCAGCACATAGCAGGGCTTGGTCCCCAAACTCCCTTCTCTCCCAATTTCAACCAAGAAATAAGCAGCAGTAGAAAACTAAAGGCAAGTCAACCTGTATCAACAATCACTCTATATGTGAATGGACCACTCAGAAGGCAGAGGGGTCAGATGGACAAGCACACAACTTCTGGGCCCCTAATCACACCCCAAGTAGGGAGATAGCTCAAAGGGGTTAGCATAAACCTGGTGGTAGTGGGGTGCCCTTGGGATTTTCCTCCAAATGCAAAACCCTGTCTAGGGGATATCTTCAAGAGCTGGAGTTCATTGAAGTCTCTAAATTTGATCTCTTTCTCACATAGCTCCCCCAACTAAACTGGGTTTGAACACGAAACTAGGCTGAGATCATACTCTAGTATGCCTCACTTTGACTCTTAAAAGGCAAAATCCCCCTGTGTTGCTTCATAAGGACAGAAGGCAGCTCATGAAAGCAGGCAATGACGAGCCAAGAAAGCTCACTCAGCCAGTGAAGAAATACAGAAAAATCCCATGTGTGCTGCACCGGTCAGGTTTAATAAATCCAATACTGAATTGCTCGCGAAGGCCCAAATTCAAATCTAAGGCAATGACTTATAAAAGTCAATTGATCCAAGGCCGGAGAGATCGCATGGAGGTGTGACGTTTGCCTTACATGCAGAAGGACGGTGGTTAGAATCCCGGCATCCCATATGGTTCTCTGGGCCTGCCAGGAGTGATTTCTGAACGTAGAGCCAGGATTAACCCAAGAACTGCCGGGTGTGACCCAAAAACCAAAACCAAAAACAACAACAAAAAAAGTCAATTGATCCAGGGGCTGGAGAGATGAGAGGTGGCGCTACAGGTAAGGCCTTCCAAGCGCTAGCCTAGGAAGGACCTCCATTCGATCCTCCAGCATCCCATATGGTCCCCCCACCCCAAGCCAAGGGTGATTTCTGGCCCAAAAAATACAAAACAAAACAAAACAAAAAAGTCGGGGCCGGAGAGATAGCATGGAGGTAAGGCGTTTGCCTTTCATGCAGAAGGTCATCAGTTCGAATCCAGGCGTCCCATATGGTCCCCCGTGCCTGCCAGAAGCAATTTCTGAGCATGGAGCCAGGAGTAAGCCCTGAGCACTACCGGGTGTGACCCAAAAACCACACAAAAAAAAGTCAACTGATCTGATAAGAAAAGGGAACAGAAGGGGCTGGAGTGATAGGATAGTGGTAGAGCCTTGCATGTAGCTGACCTGGGACAGACCCTGGTTCAATCTCTGGCATCCCCTATGGTCCCCCAAGCCTGCCAGGAGTGATTTCTGAGTGCAGTAACCCCTGAGCACTGCTGGGTATGACCCAAAAACCTTAAAAAAAAAAAAAAAAAGAATATTCTAAAGTAAGTTTTACAATTTTGGAACTCAAGGGCTTGAGATAGTACAGCAAGGCATTTGCCTTGTATGTAGCAAATCCAGGTTCAATGTCTGGTATGTTAAGGTCCCTAAAAGCACTCCAAAGTGATCCTTGAGCACAGATCCAGGAGTATGCCTTGAGCACTGCTTTGAATGGCCGAAAAACAATGGAAGGAAGGAAGGAAAGAAAAAAAATGGAGGCAGGGAACATGGGAGAGATGAAGGAAGGGAGAGAGGAAGGAAGGCCAAAAGAAAAGATTCTGATATACATGAGTTCAAACTAGCAAAGGGGCTGTGGGGTTGGTTCAGTGGAGAGCGCCTGCCACCCTGAGCAGTCTGCAGACTATCCCCATCTCTGAGGCAACAACCACAAACAACGAATTGACATTGGATAGGAAATGGTATTTCCATAAGAGAAGTGCAAATCTGAGTTTTGGCAGCAGTGCTGAACAATCAATCGGAAACAGACGCTCAAAACAGAGGTGCATGGTAATAAGGGTGAAACTCATAAGTATTTGGGTCTGTTTAATTTTAGAATTATATACTATTGGATAACCTGATGAGAATGGCTTAACTCCCTAGCACTAACTGGAGAGGGTAGTGAACAGCCCACACTTAACCCGAACTTTTCTGGAAAATATAACCTGAACAGCCTGAGAAGGGAGGGGCCACTTACCTGGGGTGAGTTGGGAGATTGGGAGCTGGATTACATTCCTCACATACTTAAGTCAATTGTGTAAGACCTGTAGCTGGAAGGCTGCAGATAATTAACAGACCTCAACTGATCAAGAAAAATGTCCTCTCTTAAAAGTCTTAGAAGCCTGTAGGCCTTCTGAAGCTGTAAGTATACTGAAAGAAATTCCTGTCTCGATAAGCCCGCACTTAACACAGTCCACAGAAATGTGAGCTATCCTTAGAACTGACCTTCACTGTACTGGAGACCAGAAGTATGTGCTGAGCGTGGGGGACGATGCTACATTGGTATTGTATTAGATTGTATTAGATCAGGTATTGTTTTAGAATCACTGCAATCAATCTTGTTTATACATATGGTGCTCTAAAAAAAGAGGCAAGGGCCAGAGAGACAGAACAAGGGTTAGGGCACTTGCTTCACATGTGGTAGACCTGGGTTCAACCCCCAGCACTGCATATGGTTCCTGAGCACCCCCAGGAGAGATCCCTGAGCACTGCCAGATGTGGCCCAAACCCTTCCCACATACTGCCACAAACAAAAAAACACGTTCAGAAACTACAGGTGCATTTGCATGGAAATTGAGCGCTAGAATGCAATGCCTTTTTTTCCCCCTGGTTTTGTTTTTTTGGGTCATACCAGGCAGTGCTTAGGGTTTACTGCTGGCTCTGTGCTTAGGGATCACTCCTGGCAAGCTCAGGAGACCTTAGATGTTGCTGGGAATTCAATTGCATGAGTCTCCTGCATGCAAGTAAGTGTCCTCCCCACTCACTCTCTTAGCACTCCAGCCCCTGCCTTCCTTTTTTATATGATATAATCAGTTAAGTTGCAAGAGTTGGCTCAGCATTTAGCATGAGATGTTGAGTCCAGTACCCACCCCCCACACTCACTCATTCACTCACTCGAACCAGATTAATTTCTTTTTAGCCTCAATATCCTGGAACACATATTTTGAATGCTGGAACACAACAAACAAAATTATTTAATTATATTCAGATTTAAAAAAAATAACTTTTCTAAAAGTGTGTAAGATAGAGAAAAGATGTAACTTAACAGGGCAGTGCTTGGCTTAAAGGGGTGAGGCTCATGTTCCTATCTCAGACAGCAAAAAAAAAAAATAAATAAAAATAAAAATAAAAAAGGAAGTGCCTGAGAGAAATTAACTGACATGTTTGAACAATTATTTTTTTCTTTTTTCTTTTCCATTTTGGGCCACACCCAGCAGATGTGCTCAGGAGTTACTCTTGGCTCTGGACTCAGAAATAGCTCCTGGCAGGCTGGGGAACTATATGGGATGCCGAAATCGGTCCATCCAGGGTTGGCAGCATGCAAGGCTACCACTGTGATATCACTCTGGTTCCTGAATGTTTTTTTGTTTGTTTTTAGTTTTTGGGTCACACCCGGCAGCTCTCAGGGGTTACTCTTGGATCTATACTCAAAAATTGCTCTTGGCAGGTTTGGGGGACCATATGGGATGCTGGGATTCGAACCACAGTCCTTCTGCATGCAAGGCAAACACCCTACCTCCATGCTATCTCTCCGGTCTCTCCTGAACAGTTTTAAAGTAAATTTTGCCTAAGCAAAGTCTTCCATAACACATGATGATTTTCTTACCATTTGGGGTCCAACATTCACATTTATTGGTCCTAAGGTTTTTGGTAAAATCTTTGTTGGTGAATTGGTGCTGGAAACTGGAAACGCAACAAATGAAATGTTACCTGCAAAGACAGAAGGAAACATCTGGTTACTGGAAGAAACCCCCAGGTCCACCTTCAAGGACCCCACCTTCCCTGCCCACCATGGGCAAGTCAGATTCAGCCTGTTGGAGAAGCCAGGAGGAGCCAGAGCGAGTGATGCTGGTAGCAAAGATGATAAGTTCTGCAGAGTAGGGAACCTGGAAAACAAAGAGTTCCATCTCTTGCACAACAGACTGGAGTCTGAGAGGGGTGTGTGCCTGTGGTGTGTGTTTATGAGGAAAGAAAAGGCTTTACAAGGTAAGTCTTCATTTGTATCAAAGTTCTGATCAGCAGGTAGAGTTTTATTATATCCTGAAAACAAAATAATTAAAAATAAAAAGAATCATGGGCTGGAGAGATAGTACAGTGGCAGGGTGTCTGCCTTGCATGCAGCCGATCTAAGATGAACTCTGGCTCGAATTCCGGCATCCCATATGGTCTCCCATGCCTGCGAGAAATGATTTCTGAGCACAGAGCCAGGAGTAACCCTGAGCGCCACAGGGTGAGACCCAAAAACCAAAACCAAAACCAACAATAACAAAAAGAACCACGTTAAGTAAAAAAATAAACCTCTGAGGCCTGGAGATAGTTCAATGAACTACATTCAGGCAAAATATGCTTTGCATGCAGATCCAAGTTGTATCCCTGGCATCACATAGTTCCTTCCCCCAGCACCAGTGGATGTGGTCCCCAAATTCCCTCCCCCCACACCCCTATCAAAAATTATTTTTATTCATTTAGCCACACTCAGATATTACTGTTATTCCTGGCACTGCACTCAGGGATCACTCCAAGGGGGATTGGGGAAGAGACCATATGGGGTGTGGAAGATTGAAATCATGTCAGCAACGTGCAAGGTAGGTCTTACCTGCTGTACTATCCGTTGGGGGCCCCCATCAGAAAATCTTTACAATACATTAGTGTAAACATCTACACTGAAAAGCAATGTATGGAATGTGTTGACAGAGTAAAATATACCTTGTTTGTGAGGCTGGATCTGCAGGTAAGCTTGTTTCACAACTGGAAAATTAAATGAAGAAAGCCCAGAGGTCACCTCCAAACCTAAAAGCCAAGCAATGCTTTTCTGAATTGCTCTGTCATCCATGTAACCCCTCAGTTTCCTCTAGTTCCTCTTAGTGCCCCACAGGGCTGGGGGATGGAGCCCAGAGGAGGCCCTGGGTGTTTTCCAGCAATGCAGGGTCTTCACAACAACTAAAAGAATAAAGATGTATGACTAAAACCCAACTACAAACATATTTGTAATCATGGTGCTTAAAGATAGTATTTAGAAAGAAAAAAGAAAAAAACCAGCACAACCTCAAAACAACAAGGGGACCACCTAAGTGAGAGCCCTTCAGATGGTCCAAGGACAACCGTCCCAGAAGGCAGGAGAGACCCCAGCCTGCTCCTTCTACATGTGGCTGTCTCTGAGGCCCATGCACCCCATTCTTTCAGCTCCTCACACCCCATCTTCTCAGGTCAGACCAAGCTCTCACACTTCCTCTCTCCCCTGGGCAAAAATGTGCTAGTAGGTCCTTCTCATGGTATCATGGCATTGTCACCTCACCATGGCGTCAGCCACTTTCTCCTTTACTATTTCTTTTCTCTCAAGTTTCCATTGGGGTGTGTTTTGTGTGGATGTATATGTGATGCATGTGGTGTGTGGTGCTGATAAAGCAACCCAGGACCTCTGTGTGTGTATATGTTTGTGTGTGTGTGTGTGTGTGTATATGTGTGTGTGTGTGTGTGTGTGTGTGTGTGTGTGATGGAACCTAGGACCCATATGCCTGTCTCCCAGGACGTGTGTGTGTGTGTGTGTGTGTGTGTGTGTGTGTGTGTGTGTGATGGAATCCAGGGCCCATATGTCTGCAGTACCGCTGTCACACACATCCTAGCAGTCCCTTCAAGTTTCTGCTGGAAAACTTAGTCCCCGTCTCCCTCGTGCCCAGTAGCAGGGCCTGCTTTCTGCACCTCATGAATGTTCTCAGTTGTTGGCAGAAGCCTGAGCCCAAGGTGTTGGTCCTCATATGGCCCGTGACCCATCAGGAAGAGTCACCCCCCTCTTCAATCAGCCAACCAGTCTCCCCTATTGGTTGGCTATCTCTCCTCTTCAATGCAGTGGCCATCTGCTTACTTTGGAGCTTTGACCAGATCTGGACTGTATACAGACCCCTTTGACTCTGCAGAGCAGGTGCAGGCTGTACAGTGGAGTGATTGGGGAAGCAATAAAAGGCATATGATGGCGTGTTGCCACCTGGAGCTTTCAAATCAAAGGCATGTGCGCCAGTCTTTGAATTTATCTCCTCTCTTAAAATTTGCTTTGGATAAATCAAATAAATTTATTCCTATTTTGTTGTGGGGTGGGGCAAGGGATACTGGGGAGTGAACCCAGAACCTCATACATGCAAGGCAGGCACTCTGCCAATGAATCATAACCCCTAATTTAACCATGAACTTCATATCCATCTACACTACATCCCCTTTCCTTTCAATGTCTCCTGCACTGGCTCAATCCTTCCTTCCCTCCTCTCAGCCTCATCTTTCTCATCAGCACATAAACAAGTTCCTTCTTCCATCTTGAAAACAGAAACTTCGCTCAACCACGCACAGGTCTCTATCTACCACCTCATTTCTGTTGATGCTGCATGCTACAGCAAAACTGGTCAAATATGCCAGGCAGTCCTAGTCTCCACTTCTCCAGGGTTTACGCTAACCCATCCTGACTAGTGCTCTCCCACCCTCACTCACTTCAGAGAGTTCTCAGTTCTTATCAAGGTGATTTCCAAGTAGCAAAATTCTCAGCCCTCATTTTATTTATTTATTTTTGTTTTTGTTTTTGGGCCACACCCGGCGGTGCTCAGGGGTTACTCCTGGCTGTCTGCTCAGAAATAGCTCCTGGCAGGCACGGGGGACCATATGGGACACCGGGATTCGAACCAACCACTTTTGGTCCTGGATCGGCTGCTTGCAAGGCAAACGCTGCTGTGCTATCTCTCCGGGCCCAGCCCTCAATTTCTTAAACAAATCGACTGCATCTGGCACTTGCTGGATTCCACTCTTCTAAAGCAATTCATCTTTTTCTTCTTTCTGTTTTTTTTTTTTTTAAATTGGACCACAACCAGTGGTGTGCAGGGATCTCTCCTGTGGGCTTGGGGGACCATATAGGGTGCTAAAGTTTGTCTGTGTACAAAGCAAGTACCTTACCCACTACAGTATTGCTCTGGCCCCCTCTAAACATATTCACAAATACTCATTTTCTTTCTCCCACATGTGGCTGTAGTCTAGATCAGCTCGCATACTTCTTTCAGCTCTTAATAGTACACCTATTTCCACAACAACACATGTTAGCATGGCCTTAACATTAATTATTTTTATTATTATTTGCTTTGGGAACTACATCTTGTGATGCCCTGGACCTACTCCTGGTTCTAGACTCAGTGACCAATCCTGGAAGTGCTCAAGGAACCAGAAGAGATACTGGGACTGAACGCAGTTAAGCCAAATGCATGGCACATCCATATCCATAACAGTAATTTTATCAGCTGCTTATTATATAGCACCTTCCTCACGCAATTTAGTGAGTACTAGAGTGAAGAAAAGGCTATAGTATTACAAAAGTCTATTACTACAAATACCCCAAAGTCTGTATGTTTGTCAACATACATGGTTACATCAATTGGATGTACCTTTTCACCACCCGTTAGATGAAAGCACATACGCTCTCACCATCTGCTTTTAGTTAGTATCTTTATTTTGATTTTTCTTTGGGTTTTGTATGCCGAACTTGTTACCTATTTCCTTTCAAGTCCTTTAGGGCCAAAGAGAGAGCTCAATGGTCTGAGTACATGCTTTGCCTGCAGGAACTGATCCCCGGCACCTACAACCCCTCAAAACTAACCTGGGAGTGACCTCTGAGCACCACCAGTATAGATCAGGGGTCTGGGTGCACAGAATTCAATCCCTGGCATGACATGCCCTCCACTAGTACTACTGGGACTAGCCCTGGCAAGCTCTAAGCATTGCAAAGAGTGACCCTCAGCACTGCACTGGGCGGAGCATGGAACGGAGCACAGAACCATCTGGCCTGGTAGGTGGAATGTCATCAGGAGTGGCCCAGGAGTGCCCGATAACTGCTTGGGAGGTCCCTAAAAAGATAAAAATAAAATAAAGTAAAAGCCACCCAAGGTTTCCTTCCTGGGCATTCAGCCCATCTTCCTTTAAAATAAATAAATAAAAAATTGAGGCACAGGAGAGATAGTCAAGCATGTTGGGTGCTTGCCAGTCACACAGTCTACTGGGGTTAGATCCCTGGCATCCTAGATGGCCCCCAAGCCTGCCTCAGTGCACAGCCAGGGGGAAGCCCTGAGTACTGCCAGGTGTGGTCCAAAAGAAAAAAACCAAAAAAACGGAAGAGGTAGCATGGAGGTAATGCATTTGCCTTGCATGCAGAAGGTCGGTGGTTCCAATCCCGGCATCCCATATGGTCCCTGGAGCCTGCCAGGAGCGATTTCTGAGCATAGAGCCAGGAGTAACCCCTGAGCGTTGTGAGGTGTGACCCAAAAACAAAACAAAAAAAATTTTTTTTTTCCCCAGGCGGCACTCAGAAGTTACTCCTGGCAGGCTCAGGGAAAACGCTGGAAAACAAACCTGGGTCTGTCCTGGATTGACTGTGTGCAAGTCAAACGCCCTACCATCATGCTATCTCTCCTGCCCCCCAAAATATACTATTTTTGGGGGGGTCACTCACAGCTGCGCTCAGGGGTTACTCCTGGTTCTACGCTCAGAAATCGCTCCTGGCAGGCTCGGGGGACCATATGGGATGCCAGGATTCGAACCACTGTCCTTCTGCATGCAAGGCAAACACCCTACCTTCATTCTATCTCTCTGGCCCCCATAATTTTATTTTAATTAAAATAATTTTTTAAAATCATTCACTTTTTCGGGGCCGAGCGGTGGCCCTGGAGGTAAGGTGCCTGCCTTGCCTGCGCTAGCCTAGGACGGACCGCGGTTCGATCCCCCGGCGTCCCACATGGTCCCCCAAGCCAGGAGCGACTTCTGAGTGCATAGCCAGGAGTAACCCCTGAGCGTCACCGGGTGTGGCCCAAAAACCAAAAAAAAAAAAAAAAAAAAAAAAATCATTCACTTTTCAATTCCTGCTTCCTCTTTCCCGTCATGCTTGTTGATAGTGCCAACTAAGACTGGTGGTCTTACACACATCCAACTGCAGTGCTTGGAACATTTCATGGTGGTTTCTGAAGAGGTTTGGGGAAGGTTCTCAGTCCCCGGTACTCCCACACTCCACTGCTGGGCTCACAGTCTGCACAAGGTCACCAGGCAGCACATGCAAAGCCGAGGCACACTTCTTATGGTGGCAGTGCTCCCCGGGGGTGACCACTGTGCTCAAAAAGCATGGATCTTGCTTCCCAGTCATGCTGCTGTGTGGAACCCATGGGGATTCCCCTCAACACAGTGGGCTGTGGTATGATTAGAAATTACTTTCAGGGCCCAGAGAGATAGCACAGCGGCGTTTGCCTTGCAAGCAGCCGATCCAGGACCAAAGGTGGTTGGTTCGAATCCCGGTGTCCCATATGGTCCCCCGTGCCTGCCAGGAGCTATTTCTGAGCAGACAGCCAGGAGTAACCCCTGAGCACCACCGGGTGTAGCCCAAAAACCAAAAAAAAAAAAAAAAGAAAGAAATTACTTTCAGTACTGGAAAGCTCAGGCATCAGAGCTGCTCCGACTGTGCTAGCGCATGTGGGACACCGAGGATTTGAACAACCGACCATATACTCACAAGCAGACAGTCTATGTCACTGTGTAGATACTCTAAATCACTGCTTTATTCTTTTTGGGGAGAGCTTATTTTAGGGCCACACCAGCTGTGCTCAGGTATTATTCCTGGCTGATCAGGGGTCACTCCTGTGGGACACAGGACACCACATGGGTGTCAGGTTAGCCCTGTGCATAGTAAACATCCTACCTGCTATATTATCTCTCTGGCCCCTCCATATTTTTAGATAATCTTTAAATATTAAAAAAATATTGGGGGGGGCTGGAGTGATGGTATAGAAGAAGGGCAGTAACCTTGTATATGGTCCCCCAACACTGCCAGGAGTCATACAGTATCTTGTATGGTCTTGAGCACCATCAGGGGTGGCCCAAAAATTAAATAGAAAGATGAATCTGTATTGTAATTATCTGTCAGGGTTTCTTTCTTTCTTTCTTTTTTTGGTTTTTGGGTCACACCCAGCAGCACTCAGGGGTTGCCACTTGTGTTCTTGTGTTCCATTTATGCCATCTTCAGCAGTGGCCACTGACATTAGTAATGAATCAGGGCCTGGACATATCTCAAAGGAATGATAAAGGCTTTTTTTTTTCTTTCTGGTTTTTGGGTCACACCCGGCAGCACTCAGGGGTTGCTCCTGGCTCTATGTTCAGAAATCGCTCCTGGCAGGCTCGGGGGACCATATGGGATGCCGGAATTCGAACCACCATCTTTCTGCATGCAAGGAAACGCCTTTCCTTCATGCTATCTATCCCTCCGGCCCCATGCCAGGGTTTATTTTTAATGGGCTATATTCTTTCAAATTATCTTCATAAATCCTGAGAGTTTCTTAAACATCCCTCATGTTTCCTTTCTTTTTTTTTTTTTGGTAGTTTTTGGGTCACACCCGACAGTGCTCAGGGGTTACTCCTGGCTTCATGCTCAGAAACTGCTCCTGGCAGGCACGGGGGGACCATATGGGACGCTGGGATTCGAACCAATGACCTCCTGCATGAAAGGCAAACACCTTACCTCCATGCTATCTCTCCAGCCCCTCATGTTTCCTTTCTACACTTCAATACTCTCATTCAAAAACTGGAAAGCCCTGAGTTACCTAGAATGTGTCTTGTCTACGAAGTGGAAGATCAGGCTGGTATGCGGCTCAGTGATAGTGTATATATTTGGTGTGCCTGAGACTCCAGGCTTGATCTATGATACCAAAAGCAGGGGACAAATGTACTCCCTTCAGTACCCCCTGGATGGCTACTCACAAGGAATAATAATCTACTTCCTCTTTCTGGAGCTGAGATAAATACTCCTCGATCTCTCTCTTTTATTTTATTTTTGTTTTTTGGGCCATACCCGGCAGTGCTCAGGGGTTGGTTACTCCTGGCTCTACGCTCAGAAATCACTTCTGGCAGGCTTGAAGGACCATATGGGATGCCGGGATCGAACCACCGTCCTTCTGCATACAAGATTAACACCCTCCCTCTAGGGCCAGTGAGGTAGCGCTAGAGGTAAGGTGTCTGGTAACGTGTCTGCCTTGCAAGCGCTAGCCAAGGAAGGACCACGGTTCGATCCTTTGGCGTCCCATATGATTCCCCCTAACCAGGGGCAATTTCTGAGTGGATTAGCTAGGAGTAAACCCTGAGCATCAAATGGGTGTGGCCAAAACAAAAACAAACAAAAAAAACAAACACCCTCCCTCCATGCTATCTCTCTGGCCCCACTCCTCGATCTCTTACTACTGGCACTCTAGTACTGACTTTCTACTCTGCTCCTAGTTATGGGCTAGTGCCACAGGGTATTACTTCATTCATTATTAATATTTCCATGAGTAGAGTGAGCAAAGTCAGAGAAAAGGTGTCAAGCATTTTTCCCTTCTAGACCCCCTCCCTTTTTTCTTTTTGGGGCATATCTGGTGATGCTCAGGGGTTACTCCTGGCTATGCGCTCAGAGATCACTCCTGGCATGGGACGTACCTAGGTTAACGCATTCAAGGTAAACGCCCTATAACTTATGCCACCGCTCTGGCCCCCCTAGCCTCCCCCTAGACTCCCTTTTAACTACTGGGGAAGAACTGTTGTTGTGGGTTCTGACCACTGTCCAGTAAGTGCTAATGAGGTCAGGGCACAGCCAAATACTAAAGTAGGCTGCCCCGTTGGTGCATGAGTTAAAAGCTCAAGCCCCCAAAGCAGCCGTCAGTTGTGGGCCAGCCAGTCAGAAAGCAATTGACAGCACCTATGAGAGAAGGGTCTAGAAAAGTGGTGATGGTGGTTCAGGGAGACACATTACCTTTATGTGAACTAGAGCTTGGGCATGATCAATCATGATGCAATCATCTCAAAGGAAACAAATTAGTTACTCAAAATATATTTGAATTATATCCCACTGGAAATACCAAATTGTGAGCTAAGTGCAAATGGCCTGGCTGTGTATATACACATAAATAAACCTTGTAGTTACATGATTTCTTTCAAAAAAAATTTTTGGCTACACCCAGCAGCTCTCAGGGGTTACACCTGGCATGCTGTGGGGACCATATGGAATGCCGGGGATTGAACCCAGGTTGGTGCGTGCAAGGTAACCTTCCTATCCACTGTGCTATTGCTCTGGCCCTTCTTTCCATTTTTTTGTTTTGTTTTGTTTTTGGGTCACACCCGGTGGCACTCAGGGGTTACTTCTGGCTCTGTGCATAGAAGTTGCTCCTGGCAGGCTTGGGGGACCACATGGAATGCAGGGATCTATCCGGGATTGGCCATATGTAAGGCAACCCACATTCTTTCATTTTTAAATTTTGGTTTGGGCTACACCACTTGCGGTGCTCAGGGCATACGCCTTGCTCTGTGCTCTGGGATCACTCCTGACACAAACTTGGGGATGCAGAGGGCTGAACCTGGGTCAGCTACATGAAAGGCAAACACTGTCTGCTATATCTTCCTTCACTTTTATGTTAAAACAGCCTTTCTTTTATCTTGATTTCTGGCTTACCCCAGTAGCACTTGGGGTCCATGCCATAACGCTCAGGGAACTGTGCAGTGTTGGGAACAGAACTCGAGTCCTGTATGCAAAAGATGTGCTCCAGCTGGCCAAGTCATCTCCCTAGCCCTGGGAGATGTTTACATTCATGAATTTATTAGGAGCCAGAGCGATAATACAGTGGGTAGGGCACTTTCCTTACATGTAGCCAACCCAAGTTCAAACCCATATGATTCCCCCGTAACCCACCAGGAAGTGATTCCTGAGCTCAAAACCAGGAGTAACTCCTGAGTACCTCTAGGAGTTTGGATGTAGCTCCAAAACTAAAAAAAGCAAACAAACAAAAATACATTCCTGTATTAACAACTGGCTCCTATTATAGTACATTGACCTATACATCATAAGGTAAATTCCTTTTTTGTTCTATTTGTAGTCAGTCATTTCTAAAGTGCTTGAGACGATCATTTCCTAACCCTGAACCTGGAGAGATCATATGCCTATAAATAGAAAAGGCAAGCAGTGGAAGACTGAAGTTTGGAATACTGAAGAGATACCTTTAGATTTGGCCCCCAAATAGAGATCATGCATCCTCAAGGGCAGAGATGGGCAGCAGAAAAGAAAGATTAAGGGGTACATAGTGTTAAGGCCTACTTGTATATTGCCAAACTTAGTTCAATCCTGCCACCATATCAGGTCCCCTGAATATGCCTGGAGTGGTCCCAACCCCTTTGGCCATGCTCTTTTCACCAAAATTTGTCCACAGATCATTCCCCCAAGTGAACAACTCTGTAGCATTGGTCTGGAAGCTCTGCAGCTGTCAGGACACAGGACTTTAAAATCAGTTCCCATCCTGGAGCACTGAGCCAGAATCTTTCCATGAAACAGGGAGGCCCTGGAAATAGTGCTCTCAAGCTTTGGCTCAGCAAACAGTAGGCTAGACTCAAAATGGCTCTTCTGACGTCCCCAACGCATCAGATCTGAGCTCCTGGCTCGGGGAGAAAGAAGTTTTGGAAATAAAAAGCTAGTTTCCCTGGTTCAGTACCCAGGGTCTCTGTGGTGGTGCCAGGAGATGGAATTAATCTCCCACACATGCTCTGGCATGCTGACTCTCTCTGGCCCCATAAGCTCATTTAAATTCCTAAATCCCGACCCTGCTACCTGGACTGTTATCACTAAGGTCATCATCAAACTTCCAAGCTCTCACTAGTTTCTCCAAAGCATTTGTCCCAACTCCAGGTTTGACCACTGCTACCCCAACTCCCATCTTTAGTAATAAAATATCTCTTCATCCCTTTTCTATTACCTTGCTTGGTTAAGAGATTTCATTTTAATTCTTTATTTTCTCATTTCTTTTCCACCAGCTTAAGTAAGGAGAACGTCTAGTCTGGGCACTGTCTTCTGAGCAATATCGAAGAGTTTTAGCAGATGCACTCAAACCTGCTTGGTTCTTCCCAGAAAGGCCTGCTTCTAAGATGCCAAGGGAAGAGAAGTAGAGGAGAGAAGAGATTTACCCATTCAAAAGGCATAGTCTAGAGCCACAATAAATACACAAACCTATTTATTTATATGTTTAAGGCCCACGCCTGGCAGTCGTTGCTTACTCCCTGAGGTGCTTAAGGAGTTATACACAGTGCAGTGCTGGGACTGAAATGGTATGGAAGATATTTTACTCTGGGGGTGGGGTGGACAACCTGTCCTGCTGGGAACTCATCCATTTAACAAAAGCTTTATCAGGCAAGACTGGGAAAGGCAAAGTCAAGTTCCTTTTTTCTCTTTACCCAGATTAAGAAAGCAAAGGGGTAAGCAAAGAGAAGACTAGAATGAACTAGCTCTAGTCTATTTTCATTGCAAAGAATAAGGGAAGGGCTGAGTAACCGATTTTTCCCCTCCTATTTCTTACTCTCACACACTCTAGTCTTTTCCACGTTCCATTCATTTTCTACCCGGTCTTTTAGCCCCATCATCCAGGCCAATACACCAGGCAGATGGTACCCGGACCTGGAGAGCGGAAGGCAGTGTTTTATCTCCTACCAACAGCCCCGAGTGGCCGGCACTGATCAAGGCAGCTGGGAGGACTAGCAAGATCACAGGAGCGAAAAATTAAAAAAGAAAAAAATAAAAAGATCAGAGGCGCGAGTATCAGTCACTGGAAATCATTCTTAGGAAGAAACTCCAAACCCAACCCTCATGGTGGTGATGTGAGGGAGGAAATCGTTATGAATTCAAAGCCAGGAGATGCTTCTTTTAATAATTATAAAAGAGAGTGTTGTCGGGGTTGAAGGGACAGCACAGTAAAGGGTTTGTCTTGTACACAGCATCCAGGTTCAATCCCTCACATCCCTAAGCCCTGCCAGGATTAATTCTGAATGTAGAGCAAAGCATAAACCCTGAGCATCGCTGAGTATGGCACAAAACAGAAAAGAAAATTAAAAGAAAAAGAGGGTGCTGCTAGTGATCAGAACTGGAATTTACTTATTTATTTGTGCGCTACTTGGGGATGAAACCCATGTTTAATGCATTCAAGACATAAACCTGACTTTCGAGCCACCATATTAATCAGCCCAGAGCTGGAATTTAAAAAAGTGGGGGGCCCGGAGAGATAGCACAGCGGCGTTTGCCTTGCAAGAGGTGGATCCAGGACCAAAGGTAGTTGGTTCGAATCCTGGTGTCCCATATGGTCCCCCATGCCTGCCAGGAGCTATTTCTGAGCAGACAGCCAGGAGTAACCCCTGAGCAATGCCGGGTGTGACCCAAAACCCAAACCCCCCCCCCCAAAAAAAAAGTGGGGTTTTGGTTGTTTTTGTTTTCTGAATCACACCACCAATTCTTAAGGGTTACTCCCAGCTTTGCACTCAGGAATTATTACTGGTGGTGCTTGGGGACAATGACCATATGGGATGCTGAGGATTGAACCTGGGTCAGTTATTCCCCCCCCTTTTTGTGGGGGGCACACCTAGTGATGCTCAGGGGTTACTCCTGGCTATGCGCTCAGAAATCGCCTCTGGCTTGGGGGACCATATGGGATGCCGGGGGATCGAAATGCGGTCCATCCTAGGTTAGCGCATGTAAGGCAAAAATGCCTTATGGCCTGTGTCACCACTCTGGTCCTATGAACCTGGGTCAGTTATGAGCAAGGTAAATGCCCTAGCTGCTGTACTATTGCTCCAGCCCCTGTGTTTTTATAATGAAATTTTAACCCCTATGAGCAAGACAGAAATTCAGATAAGACCAAGAACCTCCAAGAAGGAAGAGTTTTCAAGAGGTCCTGAGAAACAGTACAAGGACTGTTTAAGGTTTGATCATTGTACCTCCAGGGCTAATTCTTGAGCACAGAACCAGGAGTCCAGGATTAAGCCCTGAGCACACTTGGGTGTGGCCCCAAAATCAAAATAATAATGGTAATAGATTTTAAAAAAAGAGCACCCAAGAAATTCTTTCCCTTAGCAAAAAAAAAAAAAAAAAAAAATGGAGACTTAATATATTCCCTAATACAGTGCTGTGAATAAAGAACCCATTCAAAATGGCAACTGGTTTCTGACATACTTATTTCAACCAGATGTTCTGCTTGAGAACTATTATCGAAAGTACACTAGAATTATACTGTGAAGAGCAAGAGATCTTCAGTTTATCAACAAACCCTTGGTGCTGAAATCTAATAATCCATTTAAAGATTTTGCAAGCTTTACCCGTAAGTTCCGCTGTTTGCCTGAAATGCTCAGTTAACCGTCTCTTCCTCATTTCTGTCAGCAAAATCACCATCACAGTTGCCAAAGTTTGGACCCAAGTGAGTGAAAGTGTCCTCAACCAAGTCCCATAGGGAGGCAACATCCAAAAGTTAATTTAGAAATTGGGTGACCAATGGGGATGGAAAGATAGTACAGCGAATAGGGTATCAGCCTTGCAAAAGTTTGATCCTTGGCATCCCAGAGGGTCCCCCCGAGTACTACCAGGAGTAACCCCCGAAAATTGCCAGGAGTGGCCCAACCTCTGCCTGCCCCACTCCAACCCCAAAGAAACTGGTTGTCTGAAACATGGTAGAATGAAATGCCACTGGTCTGAGGTAGAAATCCAGTCCACGACCTACTTATCTTACTGGTTTGAAAAGGGCAATAGGAGCCATTTCCTTTGTGAAAAGCAAATGGAAATAAACAGAACAATACAAACATCAAAACAAATCATCTCTTTCCCAGCACAGATGCCACCAGTGGTTTCCGGTCTCACAGATATGTCAGGTGGAGTACAGGAAACTTCTGGCTGTTGGGACTTAGTGAACTCACAACTAGGGCCTCAGTTCTGTGTTAAAAGGCTCACTCGTGAATTCTGCTTTCTAGATACTGCTGGTCCCTGAAAGGGTTCTGTTTAAGTCTCATGTGCTTGTTACTGCTAATGTATTTTTTTCTTGTTAAGTAATTTATGATTAGCCTCCATTTATAATTCTAAAGCTATACTCACTTTTGATTACTAGAACCTGGGACCAGCCACCATGGTTAACTTGAGAACTATTTCATCCAACTTATGGACTCTGGCTGGAACTGGAAAATACTTCCTTTAGCTAGAGTTTGGAAATCCATCTTAAGCTCTATGTAAGTTACTGACCTTATAGGGGAGAAGAGGGAGACCCAAAAGCAAGCAAATAAGTGATGTCAGAGAAATAGCTTAATGGACGGATGCAGGAGGCCCAGGGTCGACCCCCCAAACCACAGTCTACTGACACCACTAATAATGAATGAACCTCCAACCCATAATGTTCTGGGAAAAGCTCTGAACATCACTGGTGGTGGCTCAAAAATCAAAAGTAAAAGGGAAGCTAAGAGTCCATAAATCATCTTTTAAACCCAATCTTCATTAAAAGCATAAGCCAAAAAAGTCTCAAAATTTCAATTCTGTCCTCACTCTCTGAAACAGAGAACATCTTCAAGGAAACCCACAGACCTGAGCTGAAGATGAAAAAATCCTTAAATATCGCACCAGTCACTGCCTTTGACCCAGGAAACATTTGACTTTTGTTCCCTATACAATTTTTGTTACCAAGTCTCAGAGAAATTCTAGATACTGAGACAGAGGTGATTACCGCTCATTTTCCAGTGCGGGCGATACTTAAGAAGTGCAGAAGATTGGCAAGGAGTTTCTGCTTGGAACTGGTTTAAGAGTCAAAGTGGGATGTGATCACAGCCCCCAACACTGGGACGTGACCAAAACAGATCAGTTCATGTGAGCACAGAACCTGTCAGTCAAAGGCAATGTTTTGCCTTGACTCTACAAAATTCCACAATTCCAAAGACTTGATTCTGCTAGTTCTCTCCTCTGCTAACTGCTTGGAGTTCTTCCTACATTTTTTCCCCAGCAGATCCCGGGCCCTCCCTTCGGTTCATTATCAACCACTCTAAGCTTCTTTTCAGAGGCAAAATGCAGCACATCAATTTCACTTCAACTCAAAACCTTTCTCTCCAGCATTCAAAGACCTCCTGGAATAAGACTCTAGCTCCCAGATAAGAAAAATGACCTACTGATCTATGCAACTGCCAGTTTCATATTGCAATTTCATTTTGAGCCTTAGGGTTCTCTGTGCAATCACAAACTTTTGCAACCTTAAGTTCACCCTCTATTTACAATAGGGGTTTTTTTCCTCCCCACAAGATCCTACCAGACAATTTTTCATAGCTTGAATGCAAGGCTAAATGAGAGAAAAAAACATCCTCACAGCCATTAATCACATTAAAAAACAAAACTACGAAAAGGATTCTTCAAGAGCTAAGTTGGTCAGGGAGGACTGTTCAAATCCAGAATCACCAGTCTATTGCAGGCGACTCTACTTTATTCATTTCGATTTATGGCCTCCCCTCCCCACTCAGGCTACTGGTGCATTTTGAATGAAACCACCTCAGTCGGAACAGAAGGAACATCTGTTGCTTTTTCTCTCCCCACCCCCGCATAAGGGCTTTCCTGACAAAAAGAAAAGACCCCTGGTCCCTCTCTAGCTTCCACGAAGCTTCCCCCTCCGTGCGCACTTGGTCCTTAAAACTTTCCTTGAATTCAGCACAGCATTCGAACAAGGTCCTGAATGTCTGTCTGTCTGTCTGTCTGTCTGTCTGTCTGTCTGTCTGTCTGTCTGTCACTGTCTCTCTCCTTTAGGTCTGTCTGTCACCATCTCTCTCCTTTAGGTCTGTCTGTCTGTCATCTCTCTCCTCTAGGTCTGACTGTCACAGTCTCTCCTTTAGGTTTGTCTGTCTGTCACTGTGTCTCTCCTTAGGTCTGTCTGTCTGTCACCATGTCTCTCCTTTAGGTCTGTCTGTCTATCACAGTGTCTCTCCTTTAGGTCTGTCTGTCTGTGTCTGTCTGTCTGTCTGTCTGTCTGTCTGTTTGTCTGTCACTGTCTCTCTCCTTTAGGCGAGCACAGAAAACAACATGTAAACATCAGAGCTCCCCCAAGCAGCAGGACAGCATGCAGGGAGGGCGCCGGCTCCTGGCATTGCAAACTCCGGGGGTCCCACTTGGGGCTGGTGCACGGGGGTCCGGTGGGGACCCCCACCAGCTTTTCCCAATTCCCTGGGCCGATCCAGGCAGAGGGAATGACCGAGCCCCCCCACCCCAACCCCCCACATGTTCTGGGTGCAGCACAAAGCGGTGGAATGCGCCCATCGGGGAAGGGACAATGCGCTTCATTAGAATACAGCTGACACTGGCGGGGCGCCCCGCAAATGCTTGGGGGGTGGTGGTGGCTGAAGAGGGGGCTGGGTCCTGCTCAGGGCCCTAGGGGGGGACGCAGGGGAACTTTCTGTCCAAGTCGGGGGTCCTAGTTGAGCTTTGGAGCCCGGGGAAGGAAGGAAGGAAAGTCACAAGTCAACAACGCCCTATTCCGAATGCACCCAATCGGGCCAGGGGCACAGGGAAGCAAGCGTCCAGTTCCCCCGGAGGGACCCCGAGCCCGGTGACCCCCATCCCCCAGTCTGCACTTCCCTGCGGGGAATCCGCGTGGACGCCCGGACCCAACCCGCCCCGGCCTGGCCCGGAACCACGCGGCCGGCCGAGCAGAGCAAGAAGCCCCCCGTGCCCGCAGACCCGACGCCCACCCGGCCCCTACCTGGCCCGGCCGCCGCCTCCCTCGGCGCCCGCTCGCCACTCGCCCGCCGCCTTTGTTACCCTCGCTGGAAACTTGAGACTCCACCAGGCGGGAGCAATCGAGCGCAGAGACCAGCCCTGCAGCCCTCTGGGCGCCTCTCTGAGCCCCAGGAAGATGCTCCGGGACACCCCAGCAAGGGGGCACCTCAGGGTCCACCATGGCATTGGAAAAAACAACAACAACAACAGCCCCCAAACCCCAAAACGCAGAGTCCTACTGTCCTCCTAAAGGCTGGCCTGTGCTTGCTTGTGTGTTTTTATTTGAAAAATAACTCCAATTAAAATCGTTGACAGGCTCAACCGACTCATGACAAACCAGCCAGGCTTTTCCCTCAAAGTTATTTCACTAAAGAAATAAGCCAAGACTTACTCAACAAACCTGCCCGATTCCAAGGGTGCATGTTTTTGTCAGCCTGTCTGCTTGGCTTCCAAGGAGCAAAAGACTTCAGAGCATCTTGAGCACAAGGGCAGAAGGGCCACGAGTTTAAAAAAAAAAAAGAAAGAAAGAAAGAAAGAAAGCAAAAGGTGCAGGAAGAAGGGGAAGAAATTCTTGAAAGACTGCTGGGGCTTTTTCAACCTACAACATCCAGCGCACTTCTAGGAAGGAGGGGGAAATAAACGTGGTCCTGCCTATGAGATAGAAAGCGACATGATTCATTGCCAAAGTGCATGACAGTCCATTTCTGATATCAACAGAGAGTGGCTTCGTTGTGGTCTTTTTTTCCCCCACCCTCACCCCACATGCTTTCCCACACACAAGTTCTAGATTTGTGGCCTTTGTGTCTTTCGGGGTAGGGTTAAGTACTTTTCTCTATTTTTCTCAAGAGACGACCTAATTAAATTGTTCTAGTTTATGAAATGATTAATTAAAAATACCAAACCTAACCTTCTCATTCAGTCTTCCCTGGGCAGGAGGTTAAACAAAAGGAGACATTTGGGGGTCAGAAAGATAGCACAGTCAGTAGGGCGCTTGCCTAGCACATGGCCAACCCATATTCAAGGAACCAACCAGGATTCCTAAAGGCAGTCAGGAGTAAGCACCCCTCTTCTGCCCTAAAAGAAAACCCCTCATGTTGTTTTCAAACCTAGCTTTCCAAGAACAGATTGCCACTGGAATAATTAATACTATTAAGTTTTTCTTGATATGAATAGGTTTTTCCTGTACTGTTCAAGAGAAAATTCAGGAAATACACACACATATAAAGTACAGAGATGATAACATTTTCAACTAGCTGGATGTCAATATCATCTATGAAAGTGCATGTCTCATTATGAAAATTCACAACAGTAAACGCCTTTTTCTGGGTTGGTTTGTTTTGGGGTCACATCTAGCAATGCTCGGGGGTTACTCCTGGTTCTACGCTCAGGGAACCATATGGCATGTTGTAGATCAAACCCAGGTTGGCCGTGTGCAAGGCAAACGTCCTACCTGCTGTACTATCACACTGGCCCCAGGACTATCAAATATCTAAGAAGTTTCAAATTAAACAAGGAAACTGGGTAACCTGGAATTCACCCACTATCTAGTCAACATTGAGTATTACTTTTTTTTTTTTCACTTTTGTTTTGGGGTCATATTCAGCAGTGCTCAGGGCTTACCCCTGACTCTACACTCAGGAATCACTCTTAGCAGGGCTTAGGAAAGCATATGTACTGCTGGAGATGGAACCTGGGGCAGCCATAAGCAAGGAAAGCACCTTCCCTGCTGTAATCTCTTTTGGGCCCCATGTATTATTGGGGTCCAAGAGATAGCATAGGAGACCAGTATGGTCTCAGGCCTGCAGCACATACAGTCACCTCCTCACCCATTAATGAGTAGCTACTGAGCACTGCCAGGTGCTCAAAAACCAAACAAAACAACACACCCAAAACCAAACAAAATAACATGGGGCTGCAGGAGCCACAGGAGAGCAGGCAGGGCATTTTGCTTTGCAAGTGGCTGGCCTGGGTTCAATTGTCAGCAACCCAGATGGTCACCTGAACATTTCTAGGAGTGATCCCTGGACACAGAGCCAGGAGTAAGTCCTGAACATTGCTTTGTATTGTCCCCCTCCAAACAAAACAAAACAAAAACAAACAAACAATAAATTCTTATGTATTTACATCCACTTATGTGCTCCCTACTTGGAGTACCTAACTTCCCTACCCTGGTTTACATTGCTCTAGATAGAGACCTGCCAGTGGGTCTTGTGTCTCCCAAGGCCACTTATTCAGGAGTTGGTTTAAAATCACCCCTAATCACCCCCACTCCATGGCAGGCAGAGGAAATCAGGGACTCAGGCTCCCTCACAAGAATGACAGAGCTGAGTGCCTGGCTTGGGTGGACAGTGGCTATGAGTCCACATGGCAGCTACCAGACCAGTCACCCATTTCCTGGGTGATCCATCATAAGTGTAACAGGAAGACAAAGATGACAGAGGACAAGTCCTGGTTACAATCAGGCAGGGTCAAAGTCTGACTGTCGCCATAGCAGTCTTCTTTGAAGATACTTCCTTCAATTATTTCCTGAATCCTGGGATAGGGGAGTAAGCTGATCTGTTCGATGTCCACCCTCCATGACATCTGCTGTCACCAACAGCTGCCTTTGGTCTTCTGCACTTTCCCTCTCCCAAGCCCGCTGCTTCCCTTTGTAGGCCCACGTTGTTATCCTAACTCCCACCCTCAGAGTGTCCTTCTCCACTCCCCAATCTTTCTCTGCAGGCTGTATCATCACTGCCTTTTTGAACTTCTTTCTAGGGAACACTGGGGAAATGGAAGTCTTCTCAAGGGCAAAACTGCATCTCATGGGGGTGGGGTGGTGATGTTGGAAGTATGACTCAGAGGTCTGGGTATGTGTTTTGCATGCAGGAGCCTTGGGTTTGAACCTCAGCTCTAGATAGTCCTTCAGAAAAGCAAGGAGTGATCCCTGAGCATCACCACGCTTGGCCTTCAAACAAACAAAAATGCTTCCTCTGAAGGGCTTTGCAAACATTTTTTTTTTCATTCTATAGAGAAGACCCATTCAGACATCCCACTATTCATCGCTATCAATGATCTAGATAGCACCAAAGGGGGGTTAAATAGTCTCTATCCCAGGTTTTTACTTCTGGTGCTGGGGGTGTGAGTGTGGCATACCTAGCTGTGCTCAGGCCTTATTCTTGGCTCTGAGCTCAGGAATCATTGCTAACAAGGCCCAGGGGTCCTTTTGGGTGACAGAGATCAAAGTCAGGTGGATTGTGTGCTAGAAAGTGCCTTGCCCACTGTACTGTCTTTTCTGACTCCAGTCCCCCAGGTTTTAAAGTGAATTCATTTGAATTGATATTAGCTTCCCAAGTGTAGTGGTCTGACCAAAGTACATTCAATAGACACTTTAGTATTCTGCAGGCCAGAGCCTCTGTATGTGGGGAATTCAGCAACCCCACCTCCACCGGCAGGGGTGTTGGACTCATCCACCAGGAGGAGGTTTGAGCACCTCCAGGTGTGCCCCAAAAACAGAATCAAGAAAGGTTGGGGCAAAAGGGGTTTCCAGTGAATAAAGTGTAAGATGCCTTGGAATAGAGAACCCCACTGCAGGGAACAGGTTCTTAGCCTGCTGCTGGGTGTCAGCCACCCACAGGCTACTCAAGCAGCATTCTCTCAGCATGCTGGAAATACTCCTCGCTCTGTGCTCACGAGGGGCTGGGATGGGGGATCAAACCAGTGTCTCTTGTGCACAAGAGACATCCAGTCAACAAATATAGATGCCATAAAAACACCCCTCCCCCACCCCAACTTTGGTCTTAAAATCACTGAAGATGCTGGGGGACTTGAGCTGGGGACACAACAGGAAGGGCTAAGAGCATATTTTGCCGGCAGGAGCCCTGAGTCCAATCCTCAGGACACATGATTCCCCCAAGCACCTGCAGAAATCACTTCCAGCACCAAGTGCAGAGTAGATTCTGAGGACTGCTAGGTAAGGGTCCCAAACAAACAAAACATAGAGACGAAAAAAGATATAAAAAAAGAAAACACAGAGGTCTATTCTTTTTGATATTCTTCTCCTCCTCTCTCCCTATAACTACCTAATAATTTACAAAATGTTTATCATGGGCTAGAGCAGTGCTTCTCAAATAGTGGGGCGCATCCCACGGGTGGGGGGGGCAAGGCTCGGTAAAGGGGGTGCGTTTGACCTCGGCAAACACTGTCATAACAAGCTAAGCCCCGTGTTTATGTCTCTGTGTGTCTCTGGAGCTGAGAGTTGCTGTGTCCTGCTTCCAACCCCACTTCAAAAAGCCATGCATTGCAAAACGTGCTCATTGTAGCCATGAATCCAGACATCACCTCTGATTTAAAAAAATCAGCTCAAATTAGTTTATATATTTTTGTTTTGCAGGTTAAAGTTTTTTTTTAATAAAAATACTATTTACAGTCACGTGGGGGGGGCACGAAAAATGTTTTCTTCTTCCTAGGGGGGCATGACAGAAAATAATTGAGAAGCACTGGGCTAGAGGGACAGTTCAAAGGTTTTTACCTTTCCTGCCCTCAACCAGATTCAATCCCAAACACTGCATGGTCCCATGAGAACTGCTCGAGTTGATTCTTGAGCACAGAACTGGGGAGCACCACCAGGAGTGGCCCAAACCCCAAATCCCAGAAGTTGTACCTACCTCCCTTGCTCACTATTTCACAATCACCAGTAATTCCCATGTACATCTTGCATGAAAATGCTGCACTCAACACTCATGTAGAAAAGCAGACACACAGCGGTAGAGTGTTTGCCTTGCAAGCAGCCGATCCAGGATGAACGGTGGTTCAAATCCCAGCATCCCACATGGTCCCTCAAGCCTGCAAGGGGCGATTTCTGAACGCAGAGCGAGGAGTAACCCTGAGTGCCGCTGGGTGTTACCCAAAAATAATAAAAAACCAAACAAAAAAAGGAAAAAAAAGCAGACACAGTCCTTATCCTCTAAGAAATTGTTCTATCTCCCAGCACATGTCTCCTGAGCACGGCAAGGGGTCACTCCTGAGCACAGAGCCAAGAACAGCCTCTGAACACCTCTGGGTGTATCCCTGCACCTCCTCTTACCTTTCTACCCAATATTTGATGAAGAGAACAAGCAAAGTATTTCTGTTATTGTTTTGTTTTGAGTTTGAGGGCCATACTTCATGATCAGGATTTCCTCTTGGCTCTGGGATTAGTTCTGGTGGTGCCAGGAATCAAATTTGGGCAAGGCAAGCACCCTACTAACTGTCCTACCTTTTTAATCCCTGAAGGTGGCTTTTATTTTATAGTTTATGATTTTCCCTGTGTTGCTGAGGGTGGGGTAAAGGATGAGTTTTTAAGACTACACCCAGTAGTACTCAGGGCTGAATCCTGGCTCTACATTTAGGGATTACTCCTGGGTGGGGCTCAAGGAACCATATGAACTGCCAGAGATTGAATCTAGGAAGGCTGTAAATACCTGCTAAACTCTGGCTCCTTCTCCTGCATTTTTTTTTTTTTTTTGGTTTTTGGGTCACACCTGGCAGCACTCAGGAGTTACTCCTGGCTCTATGCTCAGAAATTGCTCCTGGCAGGGTCCGGGGACCTATGGAATGCTGGGATTCGAACCACCGACCTGCTTCTGCATGCAAGGCAAACACCCTACCTCCATGCTATCTCTCTGGCCTCCCTTCTCCAGTTTTTTTTTTTTTTTTTTTTGGTTTTTGGGTCACACCCATTTGACGCTCAGGGGTTACTCCTGGCTATACGCTCAGAAGTTGCTCCTGGCTTGGGGGACCATATGGGACACTGGGGGATCGAACCGCGGTCCGTCCTAGGCTAGTGCTGGCAAGGCAGGCACCTTACCTTTAGCGCCACCACCCGGCCCCCCTTCTCCAGTTTTTTATGATCGATGCCCAAATCTACCACAAAGTCACTCTCCCCTCAGTACTCAGGACACCCTGGGGCTGCATCATGGGTCATTCGACTATTCCCTACACAACTACAACTTCCCTGATCCCTTTTCTGCAGTGCTCAGAATTTACTTAGATGCCCCATTATTCAGATGAGAATGTGGACTTCTTTATTTTATTTTTTTTGGGGGGGGGTCACACCCGGCGGTGCTCAGGGGTTACTCCTGGCTGTCTGCTCAGAAATAGCTCCTGGCAGGCACAGGAGACCATATGGGACACCGGGATTCGAACCAAACACCTTTGGTCCTGGATCGGCTGCTTGCAAGGCAAGCCGCTGTGCTATCTCTCCGGGCCCATGGACTTCTATTAGTACCAGATAACATGCTCTGGAGAGGCAGAACTTTGCTTTCATCCAGTTTGTGTCAAAGTACAGTTGTTTCAGGAGTAGGAAGGGCCTTATCCAACAGAAACTCAGGACCAGAGCCTTCAAATTCAGCTCTCTCAGTTTGTTCGTTATTTTTGGGGGGGGGGGGCACATCCAATGGTGCTCAGGAATCACTTCTGGTGCGCAGGGGGGAACCATATGGGATGCCAGGGATCAAACCTGGATCTAATCCCCTATATATTGGCTCTTTAATGACAAATCAACTAGTTCAGATTGGGGAATAAAGAAAATCCTTTCAGACTTGGATCTCAAGATCCTGTTGATCTCAAGATCCTATGAATGAGATGGCCTTTAACTGTTTTGCTAGGCTTCTTGTCCATAAACTCTGAGACACCCCAATCCCTCAAATCCCCTTTGATATCACCTGGAGCCAGTCTTCTTCCTTTGAAACCAGAAACTGCCATATACTGAAGCTGACCCTCTGTTTGTCTTTCCTGCCTCCTCAACTCTCCCTTCGGACAATCCCCTCTAAGCAAATGTGTGAACGAGTGTCTTCTGCTGACCCAGAGTCCTCAGGGCCACTCCATCTGCAGAAGAAATAACAGCTATTTTGGTCTGACTTCAGGGCTACTGATGAGACCCAGATGAGTTTTCCAAATAAATTACTTTCATGATTAACGACCTGTCTTTCCCATTCGTAACCCAGTTTTCTGTGCTAGTTGCAACCTGGTAGATCCTCTTCCTGGCCCCTGTAGTCTTTCCTGTTGAAGTCACTCAAGTAGGGAAAGGATTGTGGGAAAAGGGCAGAGTAGGGCTCACAAGGTCTCTGTCTCCCCACACAGAAATAAACTGTCCCGGGACTGTCTGTTGGGACTATCTGGAAGGTACTGAAGACATGGAACGAGGAGGATGACGTGGATGGTACAAGACAGTTAAGTTTCATTCAGTTTGTAGCTAATGGCCCAGGATTCTCTCATTGCTGGCCCCAGCCTTGTATGGGGCAGCTGCTCTGGGCACAGCTGGTATGACTGGTAGCGAACCAAGGTGGTGAAAAGTCACCTCTTGACAGATGCTTCTAATGGCAGAGGGAAACACAGAGAGGGGGTAGCCAATGGTCTCTAACCCTGCGTGTAATTCAACTTACTGTTTGGTTGAAGAGACCCACTCTAGGTCTTTAATGCCCACCAAGAATAATTCTTGAGTGCAGAAGCAGGAGTAAATCCTGAGCACTGTTGGGTAAGGCTTAAACTACTTACACCACTCCCCCTAAAAAAAAGTTATACACGGAAGACAAAACATCTTTAGAAGCCTTACATGTCAGGCTGGAAAGATACTACAAGGGGTAAAGTACTTGCCTTGTATGCAACTGACCTGGTTCAATCCCCTGTACCACATATGGTCTTTCCGAGTCCAACTAGGAATGATTCTTGAACGTAGAGAAAGGAGTAAACCTTGAGCCCTGTTATATGCAGTCCTACCTGCCCCAACCTCTATAAAATAACTGCAGTGGAAATTTCACTAGATGGATTCAAAGGCAGCTTCAGGCAGGAAGAAAAGAAAAAAAAAAACAAACGACTGAACTTAAAGGTATGACAACAGAAATGATTGGTCCTATTAAATGGGAAAGAAAGGTGGAAGAACAGTGAGCAGAAGTCAAGGGTACAGAGAGACCTATCAGTGACAACTCTGCAGCTGGGACAGAGAAACACAGAGAGGTTGGGAGAAATTTTCTTTTCTTTCTGTTTTGTTTTGGACTATCCTTGATCATGTTTGGGTACTTCTCCTAGCTCAGTGCTCAGAAGCTGCTTCCAGGGGTACTTGGAAGTTCATGTAGTATTGGGGACCAAACCTGGAACCCTGACATGCAAAGCACACATGACAGCCTTTTGAGTCAGTTCTCCAACCCAAAAGAGTAGAAGAAATAATGGCAGAATGTTTTTCAAAGTTGATGATGAGTAGCCAAGAAGTTTCCAAAGGTCCAAATAAGACAAACTTAAATAGAGTCAAAGCCATATACAGTCAATCTTTCAAAACACATAAGACAGGGGCTAGAGAGATACTACAATGGATAGATCACTTGACTTGATGCACCCCCCTACAACCAAAATTGATTTGATCTCTGGCAGCCCATACGGTCCTCCCAGTCCTGACTGAAGTGATTTCTGATGTGGAGCCAAGAGTAACCCCTGATCATAGCTGGATGTGACCCAAACAAAAAAATGACAAAACAAAATACTCAGACAAAAGCAGCAAGGTAGACAGCAAACTGTCAAGCAGAAACCAAATATTTAATAAGGGACTATAACCAAGGATGTATATATATAAAGAACTCGCTGTGTCAACAACAAACAGCCCAATTCACAAGCAGACCAAAAACTTTGAATAGTCATTTCTCTAATGGTTAGCAAGGCCACATGAGATGACCACTACCACTGACAATTAGGGAATTTAAATTCAAATGCCAATATACTCTCACACCCATTAGAATGGCAACTTTCAAAAAATGGGAAGCAATAAGAATTGAGAAAGATGTGGATTCATCAGAACACATGTGCACTGTATGTGACAGTGAATCGTAGCTAACTCATGAGATACATATATGCATTTATGTAGGGATGGGTAGATAAACACATAGTGATGATTGGGCCTGGTGGGCCACGAGGTGCCAGGAATCAAATCTAGGCTTCCCATGTATAAAGTATGTGCTACAGTCCTTTGTGCTGTCTCCCTAGCCTCCTCAAAAGAATTAAAAAAAGAATTACTGTAGAATTTTGTTGAATTGGGGCCGGTGAGGTGGCGCTAGAGGTAAGGTGTCTGCCTTGCAAGTGCTAGCCAAGGAAGGACCGCGGTTCGATCCCCCGGCATCCCATATGGTCCCCCAAAGCCAGGGGATATTTCTGAGCGCTTAGCCAGGAGTAACCCCTGAGCTTCAAACGGGTGTGACTGGAAAAAAAAAAAGAAAGAAAAAAAAAACTTTGTTGAATCAATTTTATTACTGGCAAATACCGAAAGATTTAAGCAGGGTCTTGACTCTTCTTTACTATCATTTTCATTCATGGCAACTTTGTTCACAGTAATTAAAAAATAATAATAAACCCACATGTGTACTGCTGGAAAAACAATAAGCTAAACCTAGTATCTTCATAGGTTTGGTGCACACATGGGATACGGCTCAGTCTTAAAAAAAGAAGAAAATTGTTTTTATTTTATTTTTCTTCTTTTTTTTTTTTGGTGATGCTCAGGACTTACTTCTGGTTTGTACTCAGGGAACACTCCTGACAATACTCAGGAGACCATATTGAATCTCGGTTGGCCACATGCAAGGCTCTACCTGCAGTGCTAGCTCTCTGGCCTCAAGAAGGAAAGTTTCTTACTGAATGGTTTCTTATTGAAACCATTGTGATTTACAAAGTCCTTCATAGTTGGATTTCAGGCATACAGTGACAGTGAATTAGGGCCATTCCCACCACCAGTGTTGACCTCACTCCACCACTGTTCCCAGCTTGCATTCTATACCCCCACCCTTAGCCTGGGGTATACCAGTATAACATGCCCATTTTAAGTTTAGACTACTCTTTAGGTAATATGGTTTGAGTAGTGATAAAACTGAGAGTATTGAAGTATAAAGTTACTACTCCTCATCTCTTTCACCAAAGTATTTAGAACCCTCCACCACTGTCACCTCTGGTGTCATCTTCTCTCCCCAACCTTTCTCAACAGTTTGTTAATAAATTTTGTGATCTGAGGTCCAGAGTTTGCTGCTGCTCGACACTGTCTATTCTCTTTTTTTTTTTTTATTGATTACTTTAAAAACATGGAACGCTTCACAAATTTGCATGTCATCCTTGCTCAGGGGCCATGCTAATCTTCTCTGTATCGTTCCAATTTTAGTATATGTGCTGCCAAAGCGAGCACTGACACTGTCTATTCTCTTGTTTTGTCTCTCTCTAGTCCAATGATGTGTGAGGTTGTCCAGTACTTATCCTCCTCCCTTGGACTTATTCCACATAACTTGGTGCACTGCCTGGTTTCATCTTTTCTCATAGTTGCAAAATATTTCACTGTGTATAAATGACACAACTTCTTGGATGGGTGAGGAAGCGGAATCACATCCAGTGGTGCTTGGGGCTATTTCTGTGTCTGTGTCTGTGCTCAGGAACAAGCTCTGGCTGTGTTTGAATGAACAACTTGTGGTACCAGAGGTCAAATTCAAACCTGGACTGACCTCATGCAAGGCAGGCTTCTGACCCCCTATACACTCTTTCCATCCCCATGTTCTTACTTTATAGAGAAATTGCTATACTATTTTCCATAAATTTTGACCTAGATGAATCCCTGCCCATAATGAATCTGGGCTCAGATCCTGATAGGCTTAGAGTATGCATGAACCATGGAGACACTACATTATACTGAGTGAAAACCAGTATCCCAAGAAAGCAAATACTGCTTGCCGCTACTTCTCTAAGCTGCTTCCTGGCAAGAAACAAAAACAAGAAAATGAATGGCAGTTGCTGGGGTCTCAGGAGGGAGGGGTGGTTTCATGGGTGTGGAGTTTCAGTTGCACAAGATGAAAGAGATTTGGGAGCCTGGTGTGGGTCTGGGTGCATAGTGGTGCGTACTTTGCCACAAGAGTGCACACTTAGAAGTGGGGAGGCAGCAAGTTTCATTTTGTGACTCTTACTGTGGTTTTTTTTTTTTTTTTTTTGGTTTTTCAGCCACACCCATTTGATGCTCAGGGGTTACTCCTGGCTAAGTGCTCAGAAATTGCCCCTGGCTTGGGGGGACCATATGGGGCGCCGGGGGATCGAACTGCGGTCCTTCCTTGGCTAGCGCTTGCAAGGCAGACACCTTACCTCTAGTGCCACCTCGCCGGCCCTGACTCTTAGTATTTTAAGATTTTTTTTTTTTTGGTTAGCTTTTGGGCCACACCCAGTGGTGTTCAGGACTAACTCCTGATTCTGTGCTCAGGAACCACTCTGGGAGGCTCAGATGGATTATATGGGGCGAGGACACAGTGGGTATGTGTAATTTCTGTACCTTCTATTCAATTCTGCTGTAAATGTACAACTGCCCAGTTAATCAAGTCGAATATGCACAGCCATAACAGTCTGACAGTACAGTCCTCTTTGTGTCTGTTTCTCTCTCACATTCATACACTCACAGACACACAAATGTACTTTACTTTCTTTTTTTTTTTTGTACTTTACTTTCTATGTGTTTCTTACATACACACACAATTGCACATAGACAAAGTTTCAGATGTATAGTCCTCTCTCTGTCCATCTCACAATCACACAGACACAGACACACACACACACACACACACACACACACACACAATCCAGAATGTCTTGCTTTCTATTCCTTATCTCTGCAAAGTCTACCTGCTGCTCTGAGTTCCAGAGCAGAGCTTGGTTTGAGCTTCTCTTAGCTTCTGGATATAACCGGGTTCCTTTCTTTGGATTTTGACATCAAATATGTTAAAAGATAGAGCTAAGGAGCCTGAGATACAGAACAGGGGTTAAGGCACTTGTCTTGTATGTGGTTAACCCAAGTTCAAATTCAGTCACTACGTATGGTACCTGGAGGACCACCAAGAATGATCCCTGAGCACTGTTGGATGTGGCCCCTCTCCCCAGTCACTTTGGTACCATCCGAAAGATCCTTTTTTTTTTTTTTTTTTTTTTTTTGGTTTTTTGGGCCACACCCGGTAACGCTCAGGGGTTACTCCTGGCTATGCGCTCAGAAGTCGCTCCTGGCTTGGGGGACCATATGGGACGCCGGGGGATCGAACCGCGGTCCATCTCCTAGGCTAGCGCAGGTAAGGCAGGCACCTTACCTCCAGCGCCACCGCCCGGCCCCCGAAAGATCCTTTTTAATAAAGTGAAACATTAACCCTTAATGGGTTGCTGCCAAAGCCACAAAGTTCACTGCGCTCCTTCCATCTGCACAGATCTTATCTAATGTGCCAGTAGTGAATAAGGGGCCTACAAAGACCGAATGAAGGATAAGAACAAACCCTGAGTCTTGAGAGTCCACTCTGGGCCAGCACACCACTACCCCGTTCTCTACTGTGTCCAGGGCTGGGAAGAAGCTGGCAGCCAACCACATCTGCTAGTGGAGATAAGGGGGTCTTCCACAGGCCTTTCTTGGGGAGAAGATTTTGGCTACAACACAAAGCTGTGGAGGTGCCAAGTATTTTGGAGAGGTGAATGGGGCAGTGGGAGCACCCAAGTAATCCTGGGGTTTCCATGCTCATTTTACTTCCAGAACTCAAGGACCCATTGAGGAGACAGCCAGACCCAGAGAACATAGTGGTCATTTTCTGTGGGTCAATGAAAGAGAGGATGGGAATGGCCATAGGGCAGACTCAGCAACACTGAAGAGGGGATACTGGTCAGGTAACTTCCTTTTTGATATCTCAGTAGTGCCCAAAGAGATAGCAGGTAAAACAGTAACTTCCTGCACTGGAGCAATAGTACAGTAGGAAAGGCACTTGCCTTGCATGCGGACAACTCAGATTTGATTTCTGTCTGGCATCTCATATGGTCCCCCAGCCCTGCCAGGAATGATTCTGGAATAAGCCCTGAGCACTGTGATATGTAGCCAAAAAAGCCAAAACAACAATAATAAGTTATTCCCAGACTGTGGCAAGTTTTGGGGAACAAAGCAGCAGTGCCAGGAAGGAAAGGCAGAGCACAGAGCTGAAATTACAAGAGGCTAGCAAGGGTCCAAGGACCCATGAGTCTGGTGGGACAGAACCAATGAGAAAGCAATATGGACCAAGGACAATGTCTACCAGGCCACCAAGGGATAAAACCATGTGAGGTCTGGCCAGAGGACATCAGAGGCCCAAAGTGACCTTGTAAAGCTGCTAAGTGACAAACTCATGCTAAGTTAATAAACACCCAGGGTTTCTGTGCTCATTTTATACCAGGATCTTAAGGGCCCATTCAGGAGACATTCAGGGGAGCACAGCTGCCAGGTCACAGAGCATGTTTTGGCCTTGTTTTGTTTGGTTTTGGGCTATACCCAGCAATGGGGTTACTCATGGCTCTGCGTTTAGGTATTACTCGTCAGGGTGCATGGGGGGACCATATGGGATATCGGAAATCAAACTTAAGTAAGTCTCATGCAAGGCAAGCACCTTACCCACTTACTATTGCTCTGGCCCTGGAAGAGTATTTCAAAGGAGGCTGTGTCTGGGCAGTTCACTACTAACTCCTGGAAAGTAACATGTTTACAAGGTGGAGTATGAGTTAGAAACTAATTTTAATTATTTCTACAAAATAGTAGAACAAATCTACTGTATTTTCCGGCGTATAAGACGACTTCTGAAACAAAAAATAGTCAACTGAAAATCGTCTTATATGCCGAGTATATCCCGAAAAATGTTTTAATATGCCGCTAAACAAAAATTGTCTGAATATTGCCACAAAACGAATTTTCTAACTCGCTCCTGCACCAATCACTGCAAGGCTGCTTGGACTGCCTCTCTAACTCAGCCTATCCAAGCAGGCATTTTTTTTTTTTTTTTTTGGTTTTTGGGCCACACCCGGCGGTGCTCAGGGGTTACTCCTGGCTGTCTGCTCAGAAATAGCTCCTGGCAGGCACGGGGGACCATATGGGACACCGGGATTTGAACTAACCACCTTTGGTCCTGGATCGGCTGCTTGCAAGGCAAACACCGCTGTGCTATCTCTCCGGGCCCCCAAGATCTCAAACTTTTTTTTTTTTTTTTTTTTTGGTTTTTGGGTCACACCCGGCAGCGCTCAGGGATTACTCCTGGCTCTATGCTCAGAAATCACTCCTGGCAGGCGCGGGGGACCATATGGGTGCCGGGATTCGAACCGATGACCTTCTGCATGAAAGGCAAACCCCTTACCTCCATGCTATCTCTCCGGCCCTCAAACTTTTTTTTTTTTTTTTTTTTTTTTGGTTTTTGGGCCACACTGGCGACGCTCAGGGGTTACTCCTGGCTGTCTGCTCAGAAATAGCTCCTGGCAGGCACGGGGGGACCATATGGGACACCGGGATTCGAACCAACCACGTTTGGTCCTGGATCGGCTGCTTGCAAGGCAAACACCCGCTGCGCTATCTCTCCGGGCCCCCAAGCAGGCTTTTTATGCATACAAATTAGACAATGTTCTGGATCTGAATCTACACTGTAAAAAGCCTGCTCAGATTGGCCAGAGTCAGAGAGGTAGTCTATTACAGTATATAACCTTTGAACCTTTGTTGTGATTGGCTCACTGTGGTACATACAGCGAATATAGGCCTAAACTTATGTTTTAACTGCAAAATTAGGGGGTCATCTTATATGCCGGCAAATGTGGTACTTGCTTCTCATCTGGGGCTACAGTTTGTCAAGGGTCAAACCCCAGGTGCCATTCTGAGCCCCGGGATTGGTGGCCTTAGCCACATTTGCAGTCCACCACAAGTGCATTATATTTGATGGCCAGGGTGCATCACTTTTTATTCCCTTGTAAGTGATTATTTATGAGTTTCCATACTTTTCCATCAGCAATAATTATGGAATGAATCCTTCTATACTCCAATCTCATCCTTTCCCAATAACAAACTCCCAGAAGAGTCTCCCCTGGGTGAAGGAAGAAAAGCTTCTAGAAAGGGGTGAGGTATGTATCATTAATTTGCTTTCCACAGGGGCTGGAGTAATAGCACAGCAGTAGGCCATTTGCCTTGCATGTGGCCAACCCCGGACAGACCCTGGCTTGATTCCAGACATTCCTTGTGGTCCCCCGAGCCTGCCAGGAATGATTTCTGAGCACACAGCCAGGAGTAACCCCTGAGTACTGCCAGGTATGACCCTCCCCCCTAAAAAAATATTTGCTTTCCAAAGTATTTTGTGGATTCCTATTCCCATCAAAAGTAAACAGAAGACTACAAAGAGGAGAAGGTAAAAATAAATGAAAATAAGAGTAAACAGTGAAGACTGCATCTTCTCAGGCTTTGGCTAACATAAACATAGGTCATAACTGCAGAAGGTTTCTGTGAGTTTGATATAGGAAATGCTTTGTTTTAAAATAGCTTACAATATGGGCTTCTGAAGACAACCATAAAAAAGGCAAGACAGGGGCCCGGAGAGATAGCACTGCGGCGTTTGCCTTGCAAGCAGCCGATCCAGGACCAAAGGTGGCTGGTTCAAATCCCGGTGTCCCATATGGTCCCCCGTGCCTGCCAGGAGCTATTTCTGAGCAGACAGCCAGGAGTAACCCCTGAGCACCGCCGGGTGTGACCCAAAACCCAAAAACCAAAAAATAAAATAAAATAAAATAAAGACTTGACACACATGAAGTAAGTGGCCTAAGAGACTGAGTTCTCAGAGTCTCTCCCAAGACATTCCTTCAAAGTGGGGATGGGGGCCGAAGTGATAGCACAGCAGTAGGGCGTTTACCTTGCATGTGGCTGACCCAGGATGGACCTGGGTTCGATCCCCAGCATCCCATATGGTCCCCCAAACCTGCCAGGAGAGATTTCTGAGTACAGAGGCAGGAGTAACTCTGAAGCATCACTGGGTGTGCCCCCTTCCCCCGCCAAAAGAAAACCAAAGTGGGGATGAACCAGAAAATAAACCACAAACAAAAAATTCACTTTGTCAATGTGATTAGCCAAAAAAAAAAGAAAGAAATCTGTTTTTGCTTTTGGTTTCCTTGTGAAATGAAAAGGTATTCCTATTTTTATTAGCTATTTGTGTTTCTTCTGCAGGCTTCCCTTTGGGGAAACCTGTTGTTTTCTTGGAATGGCAATATTGAATGGATTTATTTCAGGACACTTAACTGTCATGTAAATGAGGGTTCCTTTGCTTACTATGCCCTTATCTGTAAGGATCTAATCTGGACCAATGTGAGGAGAAAGGGTAGGGGGTGGTGTTTGGAATGCCATGCAGTATGAACTGCATTTTCAGTGGTTACAGGTTACCAGAAGGAAAGTGCAGGGATCTCAAACTCAATTCACCTGGGGGCCACAGGAGGCAAAGTCGGGGTGATCCTTGATTGCAAAGTCAGTAGTAAGCCTTGAACATTGGGGGGTGTGACCCAAACAACTAAAACAAAACAAAACAAAAAAAGATACTTCTAGGGCAGGGCCACAAAATGTTGTATGGGCCGTTTGTGGCCTGTGGGCCGCGAGTTTGAGACCCCTGGTAGGTATAGAGCAAATGACTTAGGTCTGCCAGAGTCAACCTAGGAGCTGTCTAGGCCAACATGGCAGCTGACAGAGTCAACAGGACCTTAAAGAGCTCAAGTCTTGCCATTTTTTTTGGATGAAGAATATTTTGCTTCCCTGCTCTATGGCCCTCTAAGAGACAAACAGAACAAGCAGCACTGCTTGTGACTGATGATGCTTATTGAAGCTTGAGCTCGAGTGGGAAGGGTGTTTGCTTTGCATGTGGCCTACCTGGGCTCAATATCTCATGTTCTGAGCACCACCAAGTGTGGCCCACAAACAAACAAAAACCAAAACCAAAACCAAAAAAACAATAAAAAACCCACAAGATGATTCTTGTTCAAGTATAATTTAATAAGGAACTGTTTCATGTTATTTTTTCTTACTATTTTTTTAAAATCTGTTTGTATGTTTCTTTGGATCATACCAGGCAATGCTCAGGGCTTACCCCTGGCTCTGTACTTAGAGATCATTTCTGGCAGTGCTCATGAGACTATATAGGGTGCAGGGGAATTGGACCCATATTACACATGTGCAAGGCAAGAACTCTATTCACTGTACTGTCACTCTGGGACAAGGATCTCTATCATTTTAAAAGAGGTTAATTCCTGGCTCTGTACTCAGAGATCACTGTGGCAGGGCTTGGGGAACCATTTGTAGTGTTGGGATGGAGCCTAAATGCAAAGCAAGTGCCCTACCCACTGTAGTATTTCTCTAGCCATTGGCTTAGCACTTTATTGAAGTGGTTTTTGTTTTGTTTTGTTTTGTTTTTGTTTGGGTTACACCCAGTGGGACTCAGGGGTTACTCCTGGCTCTGCACTCAGAAATTGCTCCTGGCATGCACAGGGAACCATACGGGATACTGGGATTTGAACCCCCATTCGTCCTGGATCAGCTGTGTGCAAGGCAAAAGCCCTACTGCTGTGCTATCTCTTCGGCCCCATTATTGAAGTGAGTTTAAAAAAAATAAAGCAAAACTTTGACTTTTCTTTTTGGGCCACACCCGGTGATAATCAAAGGTTACTCCTGGCTATGCCCTCAGAAATCGCTCCTGGCTTGGGGGATCAAATGGGATGCTGGGATTCGAACCACCGTCCATCCTGAACCAGCTGTGTGCAAGGCAAACACCCTACCACTGTGCTATGGCTCCGGCCTCTAAAACTTGCTTTTTCAAGATAAATAATTGTAGCAAACTTTTGGTTGTACTTTTCTTTCCCCATAGGCCCTCCATATGGAAAAGATAATATCTACTGAGGTCAAATAAGATTGTCAAATTAGGTTTATGGTCTATGGTGTAGATTAAAAGTAAAGCTAACTGGTGAAGGGTGGTGTTCTTTACATGACTGAAACCTAACCACAATCATGTTTGTAATCAAGGTGTTTAAATAAAGATATTATTATTAAAAAAAAAAGTAAAGCTGAGCATACTTTACTATGCCCAAATTTCTAGAGTGTCCTCTGGAAGAAATAAAACAGTTTACTCTTGAAAATTAACTAAGGTGATCGTAAAGCCTGAAGAATATTTTAGAAAAAACAAAATCCAAGAAAGCAATGTTCTTCTTCCTTCTTCCGGTGTAAATAAGTAAGTACATTGTTGATAAATTTTAAAGTATTAAATCCATTGCACTTTAGTGAGACAAATTCTACTTGTTCTTTTAATAGAATGCCATTTGTTACTACTTTGAAAGTTAATACATTCGTCTTTTATTCTATAGCTACGTGATTGGTTTATAAATTTCAGTGCCATAAAATTTTACGGTTTGAGTTAAATCACTTTTACTGCATGTCTTGGAAAGGCTTTCTTTGACATTCCCTTCTTGCCTGGATTACCTATTCAGAGAAAAAAGAATACAGTTTGTTTGCCAGGAATCATTTTATTTAAAGTGGTGTTCACTAGAACTCCACTTTAGTAATTTATATTTCCCACTTGCAGTGGTTTTCTTTTATGGGCATTTTTAAGTCTCTTAATATAACTGTTATTGAGACTGGGACAGGTAGTGCTTACCTTGCTTGTGGCCAACCCAGGTTCAATCCCTGACATTCCATAGAATTATTTTCCAAGCACCATCAGGAGTGATCCTTGAGCACAAAGCAATAAGTAACCTCTGAGCACTGACAGGTGTGCCCCCCCCCCAAAATAAAAAGACTGCTATCTGGTCATCTAATTTGTTGTTGTTGTTTATGTTTTTGGTGTGGACCTGGTGGTGCTCAGGGGTTACTCCTGGCTTTGTGCTCAGAAATTGCTCCTGGCAGGCTCAGGGGACCATATGGGATGCTGCTAGATCTGTCCCGGGTTTGCTTCATACAAGGCGAACACCAAGCTGCTGCTGGCTCCTCTAATTATTTTTTAAAATGTCTGGACTGGGGATATGGACTAAGCAATAGAACAAAAATATAAAATGTAACTTGCTTTTTACATGACTGAAACCTAACCACAATCATGTTTGTAATCAAGGTGTTTAAATAAAGATATTACTAAAAAAAAAAGAGAAAAAGTAAAGCGGAACATACAGTTCAATGTTAGTTGACAGGCTTCACATGTGGGAGGTATAGGTTCAATCCCTGGCATTGCATGTTTCCTCCAAGCACTGCCAGAAGTAACTCCTGAGCCCTGGGTTAGAAATAGTCCCTAAGCACCACCATGTGTGAGCTGCAAACACAATAATTATCATCATATCCAAAGACAGTTCAATCAGCTTTGAGCCCAGGTTTGAGTCCTTCCCTAAGCACCTCTGGAAATGACCACTGAGCACTAAAAAGGGAACAGTCTCTGAGCTCCACTGGATGTGACCCAAATATACACAACAAATAACTAAAATTCTATATTAACAAAGTCCTGTATTGAATCCAGAGAGATAGGACAGATAGGGCACTTTCCTTGTCTGTAGTCAACCTGGGTTCCATCCCTGCATCCCCAGAGATCCACCAGGAGTGATTCCTGAGTTCAGAGCAGGAGTGACCTCTGAATATGGCTGGGTGTGTCCCCAAACCAAAATAAATAAGTCCTTATTATTTCTAATTTCCTTCAAATGTTCTGAATATTCCAATATTTTGCTTAATGACTTCTTAAGAGTTTATTATAACTAAATTTGTCCAACTTTTTTTTTTTTTTTTTTTGGTTTTTGGTTTTTGGGCCACATCCGGTGGTGCTCAGGGGTTACTCCTGGCTGTCTGCTCAGAAATAGCTCCTGGCAGGCACCGGGGACCATATGGGACACTGGGATTCGAACTAACCACCTTTGGTCCTGTATCGGCTGCTTGCAAGGCAAACACCGCTGTGCTATCTCTCTGGGCCCATTATCTTCCTTCTATAACAAACATTAGGCTACTGTTCCTTCCTTTCTTCCTCCTTCCCTCTCTTACTTCGTCTTCCTTCCTTTCTGTTCCCTCTCTTCATTTTGGACCAAATCCAGCATTACTCAGAGAACCATATATGATGCCAAGGATTGAACATGGAAAGCCTTCCTTCCTACCCTCCTTCCTCTACTTTGGGTCAAGTCTTATTCCTAGCTACCTTAGGAGACCCTAGATTGGCCTACTGCAAGACAAGTGCCTTACCCACTGTTATATCACTCTGGCTTATTTGATTTTCTCTTACTATTCAGTAATGGATGGGGGAGAGAAAGGCTATGATTAGTTTTCAATGAATTTTTTTTTTTTTTTTTTTTTGGTTTTTGGGCCACACCCTGTGACGCTCAGGGGTTACTCCTGGCTATGCGCTCAGAAGTTGCTCCTGGCTTCTTGGGGGACCATATGGGACGCCGGGGGATCGAACCGCTGTCCGTCCTAGGCTAGCGCAGGCAAGGCAGGCACCTTACCTCCAGCGCCACCGCCCGGCCCCTTCAATGAATTTTTGACCCCTTATTTAGATGCATACTGTTCATCATTTAATTTTCCTCAAATTTTTCAACCTACTCTATCTAGCTTCTTTCCATATTCATGAATTCCTTTAACTATAAACTTTGGTTTTTTGTCAACTACAGGATCTTACATTTTCACTTTTATTGACTGTTGGTTTTTTGCTTTGTTTTGCCTTTTTGGGCCACACCCAGTGATGCTCAGTGGTAATTCGTGGCTATGCGCTCAGAAATCGCTCCTGGCTTGGGGGACCATATGGGACACCAAGAGATCGAACTGTGATACGTTCATGGCTAGCGCTGGAAAGGCAGACATCTTACGGCTTCGTGCCACCACTCCACCACCCCCCTTTTAAAATAATTTTTATTGAAACCATTGTGAATAACAAGTCCTTCATAGTTGGATTTCAGGCATTCAGTGACAGTGAATTAGGATCATTCCCACCACCAGTGTTGATCTCCCTCCACCAAAGTTCCTAGAGTACATTTTATACACCATCCTTAGCCCAGTGGTCAGCCAGTGTAACAGATTCATTTTGTGTTTAGTTTGTTATAGTATGGGTCTCTTGATTCTATTGTTGTTGACTTTGGTTGAGTATTTAGTTTGACCAATTTTTTTTTTCTACCCAATGCACCTGAGATCACTTGGCCCCTGAGTTTTATTCACTCTTTATTTCTTTTCTCAATTTGTAGAAATACGAAGTTAAAATTATTCATGTTCCAAGGTTCTGTCAAAAATGTTGATGGCCCTGTCTAGAAGATACAAATGAATTTTTAAAATGTGGGGAGGGCTGCAGTTATTTCTTTTTGTAGCAAACATTGGGAAAATTAGAAAGGAAATACCCTTGGCCTAAAAAAACAGGGAGTCCCTACCCATGAAGCAACTACAGGCTCCAGGCGTACTAACAGTCCAACCCCAAGGTCTTTCTTCATGGGCCCTGGAAAAATTCTCCCCAATCACAGTTGTCACAGTCAGGCTTCAGATCTTGTTTTTTTTTGCAGATTCTATGTTGAAGCCAGGGTGAACAACTGTTTATTTTGTATTTGTTACTCTCCCATATTCAGTCAGGACTACCACTACCTACTAAGTGAGTCTCCAACCACTCCCAACTGTTTTTTACTGTGTCCTCTTATTTTTCCTTTTGTTTCGTGGTCTGAGGGGCCAGTCTTTCTAAGTTCAAATCTGAGACTTGAGTTTTCGCCCGCATGGGGTCTGGGAAGGCTCCATGCTGAAGGCCTTTTCCCAAGTTTAGGGGGTGCTGTAGGGTTCGGGCTGCCCCCAGCTGTCTTCCCTCTTCTTCTTCCTGGACTTCCTGGGTGCCATTCCCTGCCCAGGGGGCCAGTGAGGTGGGTGCTGGGGAAGAGTCTAAAGGGAACCCTACCTTCCCCACCCTCCACTCAGAACAAGAGGGGTGGGCTGGGGGCAGTCACTGGCAACATTTTTTTCTCACCAGTCTCCATTTTCAAAACTACGTGGGAGCTAGTGCCCGAGGGCCGCAAACGAGGGCTGTACAACATTTTGTGGCCCTGCCCTAGAGGAATCTTTTTTTGTTTAGTTTTGTTTAGTTGTTTGGGTCACACCCCCCAATGTTCAAGGCTTACTACTGACTTTGCACTCAAGGATCACCCCGACTTTGCCTCCTGCGGCCCCCAGGTAAATAGAGTTTGAGACCCCTGGTATAGATAGTTCCATAGGATTTCCTAGGAATTAATGTATGTTTGCAACATGCAGAACATCCATGTTGTATTCTATTCTGTCCTTCCCCCTTGGCTCACCGCTCTACAAGCTCATTTCTAGTCCTTCACTCCCTCACCCCCAACAACCATTACCTCACATTTAACCCTTTTTACCCTCAGTTCTTAGCTCCTCAAGAAGCAGATCATTATCCCCACACAAAGCCAGCTGTCAAACCGCTCCCTAAGTGATAAAATAGACTCTCAGCCTGACAAAATTCCAATACACTGTTGCTACTGATCTACTCTCAGAGGCCTCCTTTCCTCCTCATTCCTTCATTGTAAACCTTTGCTTGATAAGAGACTTGGTTTTTGAGAAGTCACGGATCAAGGATTTTTCCTGATAACGAGAATATTGTGAGCCATTTATCAGACTGCACAGGTCAAATCACAGACCAAAGTGGTGCACCGGACTTAACAAAAGACATAAAAGGGACATATCTTATATATATTCCCTTAACAGCTATAACCCTTATTGAATGTTCTCTTTATAGTGACAATTTCCCCACTGTTTTGTTTTGTTCATTTCTTTGTGATCTGTATAATAAGAAATTCTGATAGAAGAGTCCCTCGGTTTAGAGCTTATGTTAGAACCAAGTTATGGGGATTGTTAGACTTGCTCCCTCAGCCCCCAGATGCACCAATAATATCTGTGGCATTGTTCCTCTTTTGCATAGGCACATTAAAATGGGAAAATATCATACATACAAACAAGTTCTTTTTTTTTGGGCTACACCCGGCAGTGCTCAGGAGACCATATGGGACACGGGGATTCGAACCAACCACCCTGGGTCGGCTGATTGCAAGGCAAATGCCACTGTGCTATCTCTCCGGCCCCACAAACAAGTTCTTATCTAATAGAGATACGAACACACAAATCTTGTAACGCACTGAGGCCTTACACCCTGAACATTGTCATAATGACCTGGCTCAGGCCTTAGAAGAATGGGCATTATCCATTCACCCCTGAACCAGGGACACCATCTACAAAACAACCACGATTATCTATAACATCACATGAAAACAATTCTCTACCAGGGAAGACCCTACCACTGCCCTGGCATCAACTTATTCCAAAGAGGGTTTCCTTAACACCCAGATGACTTAACAACAATAGCTACAACAACAACAACAACAACCTGCTTTCAGGGCAGAGATCTCTGCAATGCCCTCTAATTGTGAGGTGAAACGAGAGGACGTTCCTCATCATCCTGACTTCAATGTAGGAAATGCACAGAATCCAGGATCTTTAACTACAGAAACCTGACACCAACAACAGCGATTGTGCAAAAAATTTTTTTCACTGAGACCACAAAGAATGACTCAGGAGTTTGATAACCTAGTATGCTGGAGCCCAGAGTTGGTCTTATGCCAGAAAACTTCAGGGGTAAGGTCTCCTTGTATTTAGGCAAAGGTTTTTCCTTTCCATTTCCCCCATATTTTGCTGGGCCTATGCAAACAACAACTGTCACTTTAATACCATTTTTACTATATTCTTTAACTCTTATCAGTAGGAGGAGGAGGAGGAGGAGAAGATGATGATGATTCAGTAATTTTCAAAAATATACTTGTTACTGAACTTTGTCTTCTTTCCTTTCTCTTCCATCTCTTTAGTTTTTCTTTCTATTTTTTTTTATTTTTTTAACTTTGCCTTTGTTCTTCCTGAAATAAATGTATTATGATCAATTGTGTCAACTATGTGATGTTTTCTTTAAATGAATTTTAAAAAATGCCAGAAAATATTTGAGACTTCCTAGCAATATAACCTTTTTTTTTTTGGTTTTGGTTTTGTTTTTTTGGCAACACCCAACACCTGTGCTCAGGGGTTACTCCTAGCTCTGAGCTCAGAAATCACTCCTGGCAGGCTTGGGGGATCATAAGGAATGCTGGGGATAGAACCTGGTTCAGTCCCAGGTCAGTTATGTTCAAGGCCTTACCATTTGCTATCTCTCTCACCCTTAGCAATATAATCTTAAGTAATTTAACCTTTTTATTTAAATTTCCTTGGAAACAATTATTTAATGAGATTTAATTACCAAACCCACAAAAGTTTATAGACAGTGTCTAGTATCCAGTAAGTATTTAACTATTTAAGGGGCTCAGAGAGACAGTACAGTGGGTAGGGTGTATACCTGTACAAGGTCAACAGATTTGATCCCCAGAACCCCATCAGGGTGGCCCCTTAGTGTAGAGCCAGGAGTAAATTCTTGAGCACATCTGGGTCTGCTCAAAAAGCAAAATAAAACAAACAAAAAAGTATTTCATGTTATTACCTGGATCCTGGCTGAAAGTTCTTGGGGTCCTTTCTCCAGCAGACTTCTCTAGATACAACTTCAATTTAAATGCTAGTTACTGAAAAAATTTTGAAAAGAAATAAAAAATATTATCTAGTACTACCTTTCTTATTTTTTTCAAGTCTGATTTTGAGCCAATCATACTGACTTTAAATGCAAATGTTAAAAAATAAAATTCAGGAGGGCCAGAGTGGTAGCTAAGTGGGTAGGGCATTTGCCTTGCATGCGGCCATCTCAAGTTCAATCCTTGGCATCCCATGTAGTCCCCTGAGCACTGCAAGGAATGACCCTTGAGCACAGAGCCAGGAGTAACCCTTGAGCACTGCCAGAAGTGACTCAAAAAACAAAATTCAGGAGTTGGAGAGTACAGAGAGAAAGAGAGAGTATAGCAGATAAGGCTCTTGCTATATAGGCAGCTGATCCCAGTTTGATCCCTAGGACCCAGTTTGAACCTGCTATGAATAAACACAGAGCCATAAATAAGTCCTGAGCACCACTAGGTATGGCCTCCCCCAATTAAACAGCAAAAACAAACAAACAAAACAATTGAGCTTTTTTTATGGAGGCCACACCCGGTGATACTCAGGTTACTCCTGGCTATGTACGCAGAAATCTCGCCTGGCTTGGGAGAACCATATGGAACGCCGGGGGATTGAACCACACTCCATCCTAGGTCAGCCGTATGCAAGGCAAATGCCCCACTGCTATTCCACCACTCCAACCCCTGAACTTTTTTTTTTCAAGTACTGATAACAAACCCAGGGCCTCACAGGGCATCTGTTCAACCACTGAACCCATGCCTGGCTCTTCAGGAAGCAAATGTTAAAGAACCTATTAGCCTTCTGCTTTCATTTTTTGGTTTGGGGTCTTCAGGATTTAGGAGTCCTTCTTGGTGGTGATTGGGATTGAGCTGGGGTTGCCTGCACATAAACATGTACCACGGTCCATTAGCAGCCCTTCTCAGTAACTGACGTATGACAGAAAGGAAGCAGCTTTGAGCTTTTGTAGGGAGAAGGTGGAAAATAAAAGACTTAGACAAAGTGAAAAAGCAGACTGGTTATAGCAAGCTTACTGACTTTCAGGAAATGGGAAGGGTCAGCCAGCAAACCAGGACTAATGAGGCAACTCCTGATGAACCGGTTTAAGACTATTTCCTGGACAGTCCAAACTATAATTAAGTCTATGAATGATGATACCAAGCTTAGCGTAAGGAACTTCATTTTGTGCCTGCTGTTTTATTTTTATTTATTTATGGATCAGACCTGGACGTGCTTATATCCTGGCTCTGGGCTAACTCCCTGCAGTAGCAAATTGTATTCTTGCAAGGATTGGGGCACATATTTCACCCCATCCTGTCTCTCTGACCCCTGGTCTTGTTTTTATTTTTAAATTTCAAATTGGGGTCACATGTGGAGTGCCAAGGGATCAATCCCAGGTCATCTACATAAAAAGCCAACACTTTATCAGTGGTATTATCATCCCATTATCTTGTTCTTACACACTATCAATTATTTCTAAATTAAGAAAGCAATTCAGGCTTGGTCTTTGCTAAGAAAAAGGTTGGGTACATTTTGATTGATCATTCCTCTTGACTGTCTAGAAGATGGTTGTATTTGACTTTAACTTTGTTCTTCAAGAAAAGATAGAATCATACAACTCTTAAGACAAAAGACAGGGACGAGGCAGTCACACATTTCATGTGGTTCTTTAGGTAATTTTGTGTAGACCTGAAAGTCCTTTCATACATTCTTGGGCAAAGCTCCCATATTCACTATGGCTCCGGTGAGTTTTTTTTGTTTTTTTTTTTTTTTTTTTTGGTTTTTGGGCCACACCCAGTGGTGCTCAGGGGTTATTCCTGGCTGTCTGCTCAGAAATAGCTCCTGGCAGGCACGGGGGACCATATGGGACACCGGGATTCGAACCAACCACCTTTGGTCCTGGATCGGCTGCTTGCAAGGCAAACACCATTGTGCTATCTCTCCGGGCCCTGCTCTGGTGAGTTGTTAATCTCTCCTGATTGTGTGTCATATGGGACTGCTACTGACTTCGGGATGCTTTGAAACAGAACTCAGTTCTTCCCAAGTCAACTGGGAGGAAGCCTGCTCCTGTGTTCCTCCAGTTGGCACTGGTCCAAGGAAGCTCATTCAACTGTGCTCTTGATTCTTGAGTATTAGTTCCCTTCCGAATAAAGTGCTTCGTTCCTCTGTTCATTTGAAGGAGAGCCTGAAAATAGATGACGTGCCCATGCATTTTCTTCCCTTTGTTCCTTCGTACTTTTACTCCTCTCACAGCTGGGCCTCATTGTGGCATCTGCCTTAGTGGGGCTGGATCACCCAGGGGCCAAGAAGAGAATGATAAGGGGGTAGGGGAGGGGAGCAGGCCTGGGCACTTCAGATAACAGTTGCTTCATCCCAGGGGCGGGGGCATGGTGGGGCGCCAAGTTTCTTATTGGTAAAAGCCTCACTTCCTGCAGGTGCTGGTACACAGAAATAGGTTCCAAACCCAGCACCAAATGGTCCTTCAAGCACCATGAGGAATGATTCCCCAGTAGTGTTCTGTAAAGTCACACCTCCCCACTTCATACAGGGAACTGCTAATGGTCAGAAGGTTTAAAGAGGGGCCCGGAGAGATAGCACAGTGGTGTTTGCCTTGCAAGCAGCTGATTCAGGACCAAAGGTGGTTGGTTCGAATCCCGGTGTCCCATATGGTCCCCCGTGCCTGCCAGGAGCTATTTCTGAGCAGACAGCCAGGAGTAACCCCTGAGCACTGCCGAGTGTGGCCCAAAAACCAAATCCCCCCCCACCCAAAAAAAAAAGAAGGTTTAAAGAGAAGCCTCTGAAGAGAAGCAATCTGAAAGGCTCTGGCTCCTCCACAATTAAGAAAACTCAGAAATGGATCAGCTAAGATACAACTGGTAGAGATGCTTTCAAATATACACAGGAAAGTAAGTTAGTCCACAGACATTCCTGTCAAGACCAACGAGAAAAAATAAGGTGGATTTGGGTTCCTCACATTCCTTCTGGGTTTGTCCACAATGTTCGGTGGTAATCAAAGATTTCCTTAGAAAGATAGGCACGCAGAGAAGTGGTTTAAAGATTGCCTGCTGAGCTGAAAGCCAGGACCTGAAGAGTCTCTGCCAGTATGAAGAACAAGGGGGTTTCTCTGAGCTTTGGTCTGTCCTCGCTGAAGTGGGTGTGGTAACAGTGCTCTTTGCAAGGAGACAAGAGCAAAGAAGATAGTACAGGCTTGGCCAAGTTCTGGCAAAGACCACTTAACACCACCTACTCTTTTTTTTTTTTTTTTTTTTTGGTTTTTGGGCAACACCCATTTGACACTCAGGGTTTACTCCTGGCTAAGCGCTCAGAAATCGCCCCTGGCTTGGGGGGACCATATGGGACACTGGGGGATTGAACCTCAGTCCTACCTTGGCTAGTGCTTGCAAGGCAGACACCTTACCTCTAGTGCCACCTCGCCAGCTCCTCTACCTACTCTTTTTATTAAGAAAACCCAGGGCCGGGCAGTGGCGCAAGAGGTAAGGTGCCTGCCTTGCCTGCGCTATCCTTGGACGGACCGCGGTTCGATCCCCCGGTGTCCCATATGGTCCCCCAAGCCAGGAGCAACTTCTGAGCGCATAGCCAGGAGTAACCCCTGAGCGTCAATGGGTGTGGCCCAAAAACCAAAAAAAAAAAAAAAAAAAAAAAAGAAAACCCACCTCTTTTTTTTCAGCCATTAGTGTATTAAAAGCACCGAGACATGGGGAGAAGAAATGAACAGACACTTCCTCAAAGAACTACAAATGGCCAGAAGACACATGGAAAAAATGCTCCACATCATTAATATTCAGGGAGATGCAAATCAAAACAACAATGAGGTATCATTTCATGCCACAGAGACTGGCACACATCACAAAGACCAAGAATGATCAGTACTGGAGGGGATGTGGAAAAAAAAGGAACTCTCATTCTGGTGGGAATGCTAGATGTCTTGTCCAGGCTTTATGGAAAACAATGCGGAGATTCCTCAAAAAACTGGAAAATGAGCTCCCATATGATCCAGCTATACCACTCCTAGGGATATACCCTAGGAACACAAAAATACAATTCAAAAATCCCTTCCTCATACCTATATTCATTGCAGCACTATTTACAATAGCCAGACTCTGGAAACAACCAAGATGCCCTTCAACAGATGAATGGCTAAAGAAACCGTGGTACTTATCACAATGGAATATTATGCAGCCATCAGGAGAGATCAGAAATCATGAAATTTTCCTATATGTGGATGTACATGGAATCTATTATGCTGAGTTAAATAGGTCAGAGGGAAAGAGATAGACCGAATAGACTCACTCATCTATGGGTTTTAAGAAAAATTAAGGACATTATTGTAATAATCCCCAGAGACAGTAGAGATGAGGGCCAGAAGAACGGGCTCACAATATGAAGCTCACCACCAAGAGTACTGGTGCAGTTAGGAAAATAACTACACTAACAACTATGATGACAATCTTAATGAACAAGAGAAGTAGAATGCCTGTCTTGAATACAGGCAGGGGTTGGGAAGGAAGGAGTGGGGCATTGGTGGTGGGAATGTTGCATTGGTGAAGGGGGGTGTTCTGTTTATGACTGAAACCCAACTAAAATCACACTTGTAATTACACTGCTTAAATATTTTATATATTAAAAAAAAAGGCACTGAGACAGGGCCAGAGAGATAGTCCAGAAGATTTAGCTCTTGCCTTGTATGCAACTGACCCTGGCTTGACCCCCTAATACTACATATAGTTCCATCAGCACCACCAGGAACATCTACTGACCTCCAAAAAAGCTGAGATAAAGTAAGATGGAAGCTAAAATGGTACTTCACAGAAAAATGAAATGAGAAAGAAAATAAGCAGAAAAGTGCGTGTATTTATATGTCTATATATCTCTAAAGGGTGTCAAATTCAGGGCCTCCCATACAAGGCAAGTTTCCTACCTTGGGCCTTCTTAGGCTAGCACAAACTATTTTTAATTGTATTTATTATCATTATGGGAGAAGGCACATCTGAGGTGCTCAGAGTTTCTCATTCTATGCTCAGTGGTTACTGATGTTTCTCAGGGAACCAGAGAGAGCTCTGGGGATCAATCAGGGTCAGCAACATTCAAGGCAAGCACTTTACCCTGTATTGTTTCTCTGGCTCCCAAATTGTGTGTGTGTGTGTGTGTGTGTGCGCGCGCGCGCACGTGCGCACGTGCGTGCCACACTCAGCAGTGGCATTCTGGGGTTACTCCTCTCTCGGTGCTCAGAAATTAGTTCTAGCAAGCTAGGTGGGGGGACATAGGGGACACCAGGGATTGAACCTGCAAGGCAAATGCCCTACCTGTTGTGCTATGGCTCCAGCCTCTGGCTCCCAAACTTTTTATTTCATTCATTTATTTATTTTTGGTTTTGGGGCTAAACCTGCTTACGCACAAGGATTACTCTAGGCTATGCACTCAGAAATCACACCTGGCTTGGGAAACCATATGGGATGCTGGGGATCAAACCCAGATCCATCCTACGTCAGCCACGTGCAAGAAGGCAAATGCCCTACTGCTGTGCTATTGCTCTGGCCCCTCCCAAACTTTTTAACTAATCACTAACACATCAAAATATAACCTGTTTGCTTTTCCAAATTTGCTGTATCACATATAAAAAGGCAAGCTCTAAAACTGAAGAAGAGCATAGTGAGCATAGTGAAAAGACATCTTTAGCAGTAAAGGACATGTACCCCAGAAGAAGACATGAAAAGCCCAAGAGCCAAATCAAACTAATGTGATATTTGCTCCAAGAAAGATGAGATCATGACAAACAGGTCAGGGGTGAGGTAAGCATCATTCATGATTGGGGGAAATGTCACATCAACTTTCCCCACCCACCCAGTAATACTACAGAGACACAGTAAAACAGGTGAAAAAAAAAGTCAGTATTAGAGGGATCAGGGTGTTGGGAGTGCGGTAACTAATACAACACGATGGGTGCTAGTGCAAAAGACAGGAACAAGTCAAAAGAACTGAGGGATGAGGTCAAATACCAATGATCTCTCACACCTACACTATACAGAGAACAAGACAGGGGAATGGAAGGGTTCAAATGATGTGACCCCTTGGTCCTGGATTATAGAGCTGAGCCTCGGTGGAGTGACAAAAATTAGAGGTACATGAGGACACAGCTCGATATTTATCTTGTATGTCAACACATTTGCATTTGAATATCTGGGCATTTTTCACTCAGTGTACCCCATAATTGGGAACAACACAATATTCATCAACTTGTGAGTAGAGAAGTTCACCACCAGGCCCTCCTGTAACTGTCTCACCCCACACTGACCACACCCTACAATAGAAGGAAGGAAATATGAGGTAATACAAAAAAAAAGTTATGGATAGGGCTGGAGAGATAGTACAGCAGTAGAGTATTTTTGCCTAGGACAGGCGGTGGTTCAAATCCCGACGTCCTATATGGTCCCTCGAGCGTGCCAGGAATGATTTCTAAGTGCAGAGCCAGGAGTAATCCCTGAGCACTGTTGGGTGTGACCCAAAAACCAAAAAAAAAAAAAAAAAAAAAAGTTATGGATACACATTCTGTGAATAAGTTCAGAAGCATAAAGTTAATAGAAGATTCTGGAAGTCAATGACATTAAATGTTAACAAATGTTCTAAGAATTCTGATTTTTCATTGTTTTCTGAGTCAGTATTATAAGACTTCTTGGCATGCAGTATTCCGTTATTTAACTCTATCCCAGTGACCTTGAGTCAGTTCTTTTCTCCATAGGGGCTTCTGCACAGCTCTATGAAACTCATCTCAGCAATAGACATAATAGCTCACTATCATTTTATCACCATGACATTGAGACTAAAGGCATCTTCAAGGAGGAAACGGCACTCTCCAAACAAGTGAAAGCAAAGATTAACAGATGGGAATATACTAAGCTGAGAAGCTTCTGCACCTCAAAGGACATAGTGCCCAGGATACAAGAGCCCCCCACTGAGTGGGAGAAACTATTCACCCAAAACCCATCAGATAAGAGGCTAATACCCAAAATATACAAGGCACTGACGGAACTTTACAAGAAAAGAACATCTAATCCCATTAAGAAACGGGGAGAAGAAATTGTCACTACCCGCAAAGGTATGTCTCCATTTATTAAGGAAGCACGCACCAGACGTATCTTTTGGCTTTCCTGGTGCAGTGCCTAATTTTCCTCCCAAGAAATATCTGCCAGAAGCCCGTTGGAGAACTCAATCATTGTCCCTTGCTTGGATCACTGGCGATATTTCTGTGATAGTTCTTACATGGTAGTGACAACACTTTCCCTTTGATTCATTTCTGCTATACTACAGAAATTCATCCTTAGCTATCCTGCAAGTCATTATAGGAATTTCAGTACCAAAAAAACTGCTAGAAGTTCCCTGCTGGCTTAGTATATTTGCAACTCAAAGTCCAGCCAGCTACCTCTCTTTTTGTTGGCCTTTTTACTTCCGAAGACCAAGTCAAAACATAGCATCTTCAAGGCAATGGTCTTCTCTCCCTGCCTTTGAGCATAATATCATTATGATTTCTGTCTCAGGGACTCTCTCTCTGTCACTTTGAATACCTGCTTACAAACAGGTTTGGTCAGTGTAGAATTAGGCTATTTTACTAGGTATAATTATGTACCCCTTTCTTTAGTGTTATTCTCTTTCTATTACCAGATCATAGGAAGTAGGTCTTAGCTCCTAGCTAAAATAAAAAATAAAATAAAATAAAAAAAATTTCCCTCAGGTTAAGAATATTTGTTATCAAGAGTAAACCAGGATTCCTGCTATCCCTTAATTTACATCAGTAATGACACCTAGGGCCAGGAGCTTCTTTGATATGTTAGAATTTAGTCTTCCTTTTATTCTAACTCCTAACTGAAACCTATTCTATTCTAAGGTTACAAAACACCTAAAGCTATGTGTATTTGTTCTAAACAATGTACACTGCATTCCTTTCATGTTACAACTGCCTCTTTTTTCCTTTATATACTCCCTTGCCTGAAGATTAAATTTGTCGCACTCTTGCTAGAAATGTGTTGACCCCACACATACTGCGTGTGGTATTATTATTTCATATTTCATATTCGTCCGCTTCGTGTACCCACTTCTCCCAGTGAGGATTTACGGACCCCACTAAGGTCTTCCTTTGGGATGCAGCACGTCCCCAGCAAGAAATGGACAGACAATTTGATAAAGAAGAATTACAAATGGCCAAAAGGCACATATTTTGCTATGTTTACCCATCCAAACCCAGGTTCCATAATTTATTGTCATGGAAGCAACTAGAATGTAGTGAAAAGCCACTTTACCAGAGTCAGGTTATCTACTTGAGTTCCAATCAGAGTTGGCTACCTGGGAGGCCCGGGGGAAATCACTTCATTTAGAAACTCACTTTCCGGGTCCGGAGAGATAGTACAGCGGCATTTGCCTTGCAACCAGCCAATCCAGGACCAAAGGTGAATGGTTTGAATCCCGGTGTCCCATATGGTCCCCGTGCCTGCCAGGAGCTATTTCTGAGCAGAGAGCCAGGAGTAACCTCTGAGCACCGCCGGCTGTGACCCAAAAACCAAAAAAAAAAGAAACTCACTTTCCTAATTTTATCTGAATGGCACTGGGGGTAGAGTGAGGGGAGACAGTGTTAGGGATACCAGAGGGGAAAAGGTCAAAGGTGGCACTTAATTTTCAGAAGAACCACAGGAGGACATGGATGCTGGTTACTAAGCCCTCTTGCATGCAAAGTGTGTGCTCCAGCACATTGGGCTCTCTGTCAGTGATTACTACAAATTTTTGAAGGCAAGGGTAGCTGCCTTCTTATTTAATCTTTACACGAGCCATTCTGAGGTTGCTGATAATCCTTATTTAAAAAATGAGAAAACTGGGGTCGAAGAGATAGCATGGAGGTAGGGCGTTTGCCTTGCATGCAGAAGGACGGTGGTTTGAATCCCGGCACCCCATATGTTCCCCCGAAAGAGCCTGCCAGGACCAATTTCTGAGCGTAGAGCCAGGAGGAACCCCTGAGCGCTGTCGAGTGTGACCCAAAAACCAAAAAAAAAAAAAAAAAACCAAAACAAACAAACAGAGAAAATTAACAGCTTTTTGTTTTTGTTTTTTTTTGGGGACTACACCTGCAGGTGCTCAGGGCTTACTCCTGGCTCTGTGATTAGGAATCACTCCTGGTGGTGCTCTAGGACCCTATGCAGTGCTGGGGAGCAATCCCAGATCAGTCACATGCAAGACAAGAGTCTTACCCACTAAACTATCTCTCTAGCCCTAACACTAAGAATTTTGAAACACTAGGAAGTAATTTGCCCAAACTGCCACCAGTGTGACAAGGCTAAGACGAAGACTGCTTTCTGGATTCTAGACTCTTTCATACTTCCTTAAACTTACATCCTTAGCACCACTCTATAAAAAGCTGGCTCCAATTAGCAACACTTCTGGAACATTGGAGACTTAATACATATATTTTTTTCCTTCCCCAGATAGCCTGAAGGTTGGTTCTCTTCTTTATCATTCCCGAGTCACGAGGAGGAAGAGAGAGAGTAAATGGAGATGCATCTTAAGTCCAAGGTGTTTTCCACTCTGAAGAGCCCATAATGTTTGAGTACAAATAAAAGGTTACATCAGGGTTTGACATGAAGATAGAACAAGGACTAGAATAACCAAGGCATAACCTCTGTAGTTAAAAAAACACAATTTAGGGCCGGGCGGTGGCGCAAGAGGTAAGGTGCCTGCCTTACCTGCGCTAGCCTTGGAGAGGACCACGGTTCGATCCCCCGGCGTCCCATATGGTCCCCCAAGCCAGGAGCCACTTCTGAGCACATAGCCAGGAGTAACCCCTGAGTGTCACCGGGTGTGGCCCAAAAACCAAAAAAAAAAAAAAAAAAAAAAAAAACACAATTTAGGGGCCAGAGCGGTGGCACAGGTGGTACGGCATTTGCCTTGCATGCGCTAACCTAGGACAAACTGCCGTTGGATTCCCCGGTGTCCAATATGGCCCCCCAAGCCAGGAGCGATTTCTGAGTGCATAGCCAGGAATAAACTCCTGAGTGTCACTAGGTGTGGTCCCAAAACATAATCTATCTATCTACAATCTATCTACCTACAGTAGGTAGATAACTATCTTGCATGCAGCCGACAAGGGTTTGATCCCCCAAACTAAAAACAAAATGAAATAAAGCTCCTGAGAGACCTCCTTGGCATTAGGTAGCAACTGAGTAGTGAATGGAGCAGCTGGGAAAGAGGCCCTGACATGACCTGCCCCATGCAATAGGACGATTTTTACAGTCATAAATGGTGGCAAGGGAGATGAGCAAAAGAACAGCAAGACCTCCATTCACGTCCTTCTAGACTAGGGTGAATGTTGAGGGCACTTATGGCTCCTTCCTGCTCAGGAAACCCCAGATTGACTTCAGGGTCAGCTTTTGGGATTGAAACTGCAATTAGGGGAGCTCCCTTTTATCTTACGTGCTAGCTGGAAAGCTGTCCCATTCATGACTCATTTAATAAAGCCAATTAGGCCTTCTCCCCAAGGAGAAACTGCAATTAGGTTAGGTATTAAGTCTGGGTGTGGTCTGTCAGAAAGGACCCCATTGGGAGCTGGTTTCTCCTATTTTTAGCATTCGTGGGCAAGTTTCACCCCAGTAGGAAGGTTCTGGGGAGGGACAGTGGGAAGGGAAGGACAGGCAAAGATGCATTATAAAAAAACCAAAACGAAACAACATTGTTTTTTATTTAGGAAGGTTTGTTCCTTTTTAGCCCAATAAGATAGTTTTAATTAGGAAATATGAGAGGAACTGGAGTGATAGCACAGTGGTAGGGCATTTGCCTTACACATAGCCTACTCGGGACTGACCCAGGTTCGTTTCTGGGCATCCCATATGGTCCCCCAACCCTGCCAGGAGTGATTTCTGAGCGGAGCCAGGAGTAATTAACCTGAGTGCTGCAAGGTATGGCCCAAAAACCAAAAAGAAAAAAAAGATTAAGTGTGAGAGATAGAAGAGGAAAGGGAGTGAGAAAGGTGTGTGTGTGTGTGTGTGTGTGTGTGTGAGAGAGAGAGAGAGAGAGAGAGAGAGAGAGAGAGAGAGAGAGAGAGAGAGAGAGAGAGAGAGAGAATCTCTAGAATATAAAACAATGGCATCACATGTATCCTAAATTGGGATACAAGGAGTTACCCAGTGAAATGTGCCTAAATACAGCAACCATAAGTGGGAATGATGCTTAGAAAATCGATCTCTGAGGAAATGAGACCTAAGGTGAAGGTCTGGATTATTACTGGCTCCCTGAAAAGACTCATGTGCTGTGGACTATTGGGGACCCCCGTGGGGCAGGGGCCTAACCCCTCTTGAGTGTGGCCAAGGAGGAAACTGAGTCTCTAATCAAGGACCATGAAGAGGAGTCCAGTCCAAGTGTGGCTCTGAGAGGGGCTCCAGGTCCAGACCTGAGAGGCCTTACTGGCCTTGCCCAGCTCTCTGAGGTAATGTTTGTTGTTTTCAGCTAAAAGGCTGGCAGGTAATTTGTTCTGGCAGCAACAGATAAGGGCAGCCTAGCCCCGAGAGCGCTGCTGCATGCCTGCCTTCCTGGCAGAGGAGGCCTGCCTGGAAGCCTGGTGTTGAGGGCAGCCCCATGCATGTGGGTGGCCTCCAGGGAGCTGAAGAGGATCAGGGGAGGAAGAGGATTTTCCATCAGAGTCACAGCTGCAGCCATCTGTCAGTCTGTCATTCTGCCTTGGAACCACAGAAGCTCTAAGTAGGGTGTTTCCATGGCTGCCTCGGGGGTGGTGGTGGTGGTGGTGGTGGTGGTGGTGGTGGTGGTGGTGGTGGTGGTGGTGTGTGTGTGTGTGTGTGTGTGTGTGTGTGTGTGTGTGTGTGTGTGTGTGTGTGTGTGTGTGTCAGACATGTTAATAGCCATGGTCTTCAAAGCAAAATAATCAAGAGTTTTTAGACAAGAATGAAAGAAAACACAATTAAAAAAAATTGAGCAACTGGCAGTGCTCGGGGTTATTTCTGGCCCTGCACTCAGGAATCACTCCTGGCAGTGCACTGGGGAGGGATAGGGGTGGGCACAAATGTGGGATCGAGTCCAGGTCAGTCATGTGTAAGGCAAGCAACCTACCACGGTGCTACTCTGCTCTGGCCCCAGAAAACACAATTTTCTCCGGAGTCTTTTTGGAGACAAGTGTGTGGAAGCAGAAATGTAAGCAAAATAAGAGTGAAAAGGAGCAGAGCGAAGAAGCCAGCTCATGGATTAGTTGTGCTCGGCAGCTGGGTTTCATATGGGCTCTGCCAACCAAGTACAAGCAGAATTTGTTCTGGGGAGAACGGGGGTGTGCGGAGGAGGGGGTGTGAGCTGGCGCTCCAGTTCAGAAATGAATTTTCTGGAACTGAAGGACAGCGTACAGCTGAGCTGGGAAGCAGTGTGCTTAATCAACTAACCCAGAACTTCCTGGACTCGAGAACAGGACTTTGGAGACATAGCTGTAGTGCTGTGAACTGCCGACCTTCACTTTAGTCCAGCAGATTAAAGTTTAAGGCTGCACGCCCCAGCTCTCATGAAAAGAGAAAAAAATCTCAGAGAAAGACATTTATTTCCCTCTTCTCCCCAATATTCAGGGTGAGCTGGGAGGGTGGTGGTGGTGGTGGGAAACTGAGTCACAGGGAGACGCTCTGAGTCTTCCTGTTGAACTGGTTGTCCCAAAGGCAACCCCTGGACTTTGTAGTACAGCAGGTAGGGGTTTTGCCTTACTTTAGGCTGACCTAGGTTCAATCCCTGGTATCACATGGTTTCCCTGAGCACTGCCCTAAGGCAGTAACATCTCAATTATTTTCTGTCATGCCCCCCTAGGAAGAAGAAAACCTTTTTTGTGCCCCCCCCCGCAACTGTAAATAGTATCTTTATTAAAAAAAAAAACTTTAACCTGCAAAACAAAAATATATAAGATAATTTGAGCTGATTTTTTAATCAGAGGTGATGTCTGGATCAATGAGCTACAATGAGCATGTTTTGCAAGGCATAGCTTTTCAAAGCGGGGGTTTGAAGCAGGACACAGCAACTCTCAGCTCCAGGGACATACAGAGACATAAACACGGGGCTTAGCTTGTTATGACAGTGTTCCTCATGCCCTCCCACCCAGGGGCGAGCCCCACTATTTGAGAAGCACTGCCCTAAGGGAAGATTTGGATGGGGGTTGGGTCACACCTGGTGGTGCTCAAGGTTTACTCCTAGTTCTGGGCTCAGAGATTCCTCCAGAAAATGCTAGGAGAGCTTCATGGGGTGTCAGGTATTAAACAAGGGTTGGACAAATGCAAGGCAAGTAACAAAATCCCTGTACTATGTCTCTGGCCCTACCTCTATTTTTCACATATAATCTGTATACAATTTACAGATGTTAGTGACGGAGACTTTTTTTGGGGAAGGGGTCACATCCAGCGGCACTCAGGGGTTACTCCTTGGCCAGGGCTCAGAAGTCGCTCCTGGCAGGCTTAGGGGATTCCGGATTTGAACTGGGGTTTGTTCTGTGTTGGTTGCGAGCAAGGCAAATGCCTTACCGCTGTGCTCTGGCCGCAAAGTGGCGGGGACTTTTTTCAATTGTTTCATGCATGGTATGCTTAGACTAGGCAAGAAGGAAGTAAATTCTGAGAACTAACTGTAGAGTTAGGAATGTTATCAGTATATAAAAGAGAAAGAAAACCAGCTGTTAAGCATATTTTAAAATGATCCAAGCCCTAAAAAGCATACTCTCTGTAGTACTTTGTAGTTTATGTGTCTAATACTGTCCCTGATTATAATAGCCAACAGAGTTTAGAAATGAATTCTGTACTGCTGAGTGTGACCCCCAAGCCAAAAAGAACAATAGAAAATAAAAGTTTCAGATATCAAAGAAGCTTGAAAGGAAGAAAAGGGGAGGATTAATATTTTATTAAGCATAATGCATAAAGCTTTACATAAGAGAGTTGAATGAATAATGAAATTCCTAGAAGGTAGATATTACTTATTCCCTTAAAGCAAATGTGAAAATCAAAGAGATTTCTTATGTCACTAATTGGAGGCCTAATAAATGGTGAAGTTAGTAAACAGTGAAGTCTGAAATCTGAAGATACACTTCTATAGTTTCAAACTGTGCCTTTTCAAATACATCAACTTTACTAAACTACGTAAAGTAAAACATATGTTCTTTAAAGGAAATAAAAGGAACTTCTAAAGTACAAACAAATGGGCAAGTAATGACCTCATTTGATTCCTGTTTCTTTTTTGTTTGTATTTGTGCCATACCTGGATGTGTTTAGGGCTTACTCCTCGTTCTATTTTCAGGAATCACTTCTAGCGGTGTTCAGGGGACCATATGGGTACTGGGGATCAAGCCCAGGCCAGCCACATACAAGGCAAGTGCTTTCTACATTGTGGTACCACTGTGACCCCTGATTTCTGTCCTATAAAATTCTAGTTATGAGACTGAAACTGAAATGAATCATGCCATCAAAAGGACCCAAGATAGTAGACATAATAATGTATTAGCAAATGGTAGTAGTTTTCCTATCCTTTATATTTTTAAATATAAAGGTTTTTTTTGTTAATTTTTTTTTGTTTTTTGGGTCACACTCAGCAGCACTCAGGGGTTACACCTGGCTGTTTGCTCAGAAATAGCTCCTGGCAGGCTCGGGGGACCATATGGGACGCCGGGATTCAAACCACCGACTTCTGCATGCAAGGCAACTCACTACCTCCATGCTATCTCTCTAGCCCCATATAAAGATGTTTTAAAGTATAGTTTAGCTATCATTTTTGTTTACTTTGTCATTTATTATGAAGAGATCAGGTTAAATGTCAGAATGGGCAAGTTAATCTTTTCCATACAAAAACAATCGGTGGGAGCTGGAGATAGTTCATGGCCTTTGCATGTAGAAGGCTCATGTTTGACCCCTACACCACACAATCCTCTAAGCATTGCCTGGAGTGAACCCCAAGTGCCAAACCCATAATCACTCCTGAGCAGATGAAGCCCAAAAGCCAATAACCAAACTGACTGGTTACTTGAACACTAGAGATTTAAATTGCTAGAGAAGGGTCAGGGATGTGGTTCATAGCAAAGCATGTGCTTTGCATGGAGGAGGCCCTAGTTTGATGGCTGGTACCACTTAGTACTTTAAACACTGCTGTCTGTGTCTCTCCCCAAACAACACACAACATAAATTTAAAAAAAAAATTAAGTTCCAGATTAAAATAAATACTTTGCCAACCACAAACTGTCAAACAGTGGCATGGGCATTTTTAGATGCTTGCTTGTGAATTTGGTAGCTCACATAAACTGCATGTTGACAAGATTGATGTTAATAAGGAAATTCTAAAAGAATTTTTGCAGCCGAAGCTAGTTCAGTGGGCTGGAGCACAGGCTTTGCATAAGGGATGGGCAGAGTCAGTCCCTGAAACCACATTATCCCAAGCACTAAGTAAGGAATATCCGCTGAGCACTGTCAGGAATGTTGCAAAAACCTGAAACAAAATAGGAAAACACCTCAACACTTCCAAGGGTTTTCAAAATTATCTTCCGTTAGTACTTTGGTTTGAAACCATACTGATGAAAGCAAGATGATTGGCTACCATCAATGGTGTGGAGAGGTTTTCTTCAGTAAGATGACCCAGGCCATGTCGGAATAAAGAGAGTAAAAAAAAAAAGTAGAGGAGCTCTGTTTTCAGAACACCAAGCAAGATGTAAAGTCCTAAAAAGACCAGACCATTTCAACAAGCTGATCCTCTGCCCAAAAAGTAACCAGCCGAGTCACTGGAAATGAATGTTGAAATGTTACAGAAACAAGAGCACAGCTCTCTCCATGCCTCCAAAAGATAAAACGATCATCGGTGTACACTTTTTCAAAGAAAAAAGTACCTGGCCATGTCAAGAAAAGTAGAACAGAGGAATATCAGGTCATCCTGGATCACACAAAGAGATGAACTATTTGAAGTCAGAAGCAGAAATTCAAGCATAAAAAACATTTAGACAGCCATTCCTGTGGCCCAGGGATAACGTTGCATTTTCAAGATGCTTAACAAATCTACAACATGCAATCACACACGGAGTGAGTTGTGCAATTCTGCCTCACCACAGCAAGACTGGTGAAAGTACCAACAGGATGACAAAGGATGTGGCAATCACGGACTCTAGCTAAACACACTTCCCTTTTCCCCTGCAGATGAGGTCCTAAGCAAGGAACACCTTTAATTCCACTTTTATTTATTCACTTTTATTTTTTTGGGTCTAGGGCCACATTCTGCCATGTTCAGGGGACCATATAGGGTGCCGGAAACGCCCTATGTGCTATTGCTTTGGCTCCTCACTGTTACTTTTTTTTTTTTTTTTTTGGTTTTTTAGTCATACCTGGCAGCGGTGGCACTCAGGGATTACTCCTGGCTCTGTGCTCAGAAATCGCTCCTGGCAGGCACGGGGACCATATGGGGTTGCTGGGATTCAAATCACCGTGTGCAAGGCAAATGCCCTATCACTGTGCTATCTCTCCAGTCCCATCCTTACTGTCACTTTTTGAGGGGCAGGGCACACCTGTTAGTAAACAGGGCTTACTCCTGGCTCTGTCTGGGCTCTGGGGACCAAATGTGGTGCCAGGGTTCTAACTGAGATCAGCTGCACAGAAGCAAGTGCCTTTACTTCTATACTGTTTCTCTAGTCTACTTTAAATTGTATTTTTAAAAGGCAATCCTTATTTAATTCTGGTATTTAATGATGTATAATGACAGGTTAAGCTTTTTTTTGCGGTGGGGGGCATACCATACAATGCACAGGAGTTATTCCTGGCTCTTCAACTCAGGAATCACTCCTGGCAGGCTCAGGGCATCATATGAGATGCTGGGAGTGGTACCTGGGTTGGCCAAAGCAAGGCAAATGCCCTCACCACTGTATTAACTATCTCACTAGCCCCAAGCATTATTAATTAAGTAAAGCTCACCTTGTAGATAGCAGTTATGGGACTTTTTGCTAACCCAGGTCCCCTTTGGCATTGTTTCCTTCCTGTGACATGCCCCCCTCCCAACAAGTTGCCCCTACTTTCATGCTTTAGCCCCTGCATTTCACCTGGGGGCCCACATTGGGTCATGTGGGTACTGGCTGAGAAATGCTGGTGTAGATAAACAACTATAAAGAAAAGGGATCAGAGATGGCAGGAATAACGAGCCCTGCGGGAAAGAAAAGCAAGTCCCTGGGATGAACCGGTCACTCAAACTATTTGGAAGATGGGGGAGTTGTCTATTTTCAGATCTTTTAGATATTTTTAAATATCCTGAAGTCAAACTCTGACTCAAAAGGCAAAGCCAGACCCCTTCACTGTGTTTATTAAAATTCAATCTCTTACTAAGCCTAGCTTGAGAGAGAGGCCAGGCTCACCCTAATAGGACCTCAGAGGACCTAGCCAAAGCATTTTTTATGGAAATAGCAAACCGAAGTCACTAATACCTACCATTAAAAGTAACAACAACAACAACAACAACAACAAAAACAGAACAAAAGTGTACGAGATATTTCAGGGGCTTAAATAAATCTGCACAGTAACATTGAAAATGCAAACATGAAAAAAAGGGCTAGTGTTAGCAGCCTCTTTGTTTTGGAACCATATCCAGAAGTGCTCAGGGATCTTGGCTCTGCACTCAGGAATCAATTATCCCTGCTGGGGCTTGGGGGGATCATATGGGAGAGATAGAATCCAGCTGGCCACGTGCAAGGCAAGCACCCCATTCACTGTACTGTTTTTTTCCAACCCCTATATGCAGTTTTTTAAATAAACATGTTTCTCTAAAAATTCAAAACTTTAAAGATTTTGAGCATAAATCTTTTTCAGGGAGGGAGGGAGGGAGGGGCTCAAGGGTTACTTCCTACTTTGCTTGGGGACCACTCACAGCAGTACTTGGGGGACTATGTGATGTTTTGATATGGAATCTAAGCCTCTTGCATGTAAAGCATGCAGCCAGCTCGCTGCACCATCTTCCTGCAACTGGAATAATGCCTAACACCAGCTCTTTACCCTTTTACCTTTCTAAGAAGTCATTGCCTCATTTTCTCCTCAAAAATACTGAAGTCCTAGGGGCCGGAGTGGTAACACAATGATAGGGCGTTTGCCTTGCACATGGCTAATCCAGGACAGATGCAGGTTCGATCCCTGGCATCCTATATGGTCCCCCAAGCCAGGGATGACTTCTGAGTGCCACAGGGTGTGGCCCCAAAACTAAAACAAAACAAAACAAAACAAAAAGACTTTAGTCCTTTCTCTTTCATTCCAGCAAGAATGCATGATTATAATCTCGAGAGCAGCGTTCTTTAACTACCTGTCTGCAGGTATGGAAAGGCTAAAAATGATCCCTTTGTTCTGATGGCTGGTTGGTAGACCAGGCACCAGTGCGAAGATGTGGAAAGTCTCGAGAGCACTGCCCTAAAGAGAACGACCAATATCGTTTTTGGAAATAAAAGTGTCTGCTCCTACTGCCTTGCTGCCACACAATTCTTTCTGTTCCTGGACTGTGAGGATCTGTTCAATGTTACAAAACCTGGAGAACTGGCTTCCCTGTAAATGCATGTACTGGTATCCAGCTGCTATTCAAGGACCCCAGAATCATCTCTGGACTAATGGATGAAAAATAGTTCAGAACAAGCCCTAATCAACATTAGTCCACAAATGGGAGACTAAAGTTTCTCTTGTGGGCCTGAGGAGTGGAGCATTTGCATTTGCAAGTAGCTGACCTGCACATGATCTCTGGCATCCCAAATGGTTCCTTGAGCTCTGCCAGGAGTAATCTCTGAGCGCAGAGCCAGAAGTAATTCTTTTTTTTTTTTTTTTTTGGTTTTTGGGTCACACCTGGCAGTGCTCAGGGGTTATTCCTGGCTCCAGGCTCAGAAATTGCTCCTGGCAGGCACAGGGGACCATATGGGGCGCCGGGATTCGAACCGATGACCTCCTGCATGAAAGGCAAACGCCTTACCTCCATGCTATCTCTCCGGCCCCCAGAAGTAATTCTTAAGCACAGCCAGGTGTTGCCAAGACCGAAAGAAAACAAAAAAGTTTCTCTTGTAATTAGGTGGTACTTATTGAAAGAAGGCAAAGTTGGTGTGACATTTTAAAAGAATTAATCAAGGGGTCTGGAGAGATAGCATGGAGGTAAAGCGTTTGTCTTGCATACAGAAGGTCAGTGGTTCAAATCCCATGGCATCCCATATGGTCTCCCGAGCCTGCCAGGAGCGATTTCTGAGCATAGAGCCAGGAGTAACTCCTGAGCGCAGCTGGGTGTGACCCAAAAACCAAGAAAAAAAAATTAACCAAGGGCCAGAGCAATAGAACATGACCAACCCTGGACGGACTCCGGATCAATTCCCAGCATCTCATATGGTCCTCTGAGGCTGCCAGGTTCAATTTCTGATCCCAGAGCCTGAGCGCCACCAGGTGTGACCCAAAACCCTCCCCCAACAAAATTAACCAATGCAGTTGATCATATTCATGAAAGAAAAACATCCCACAATATAATCATTACAGTAGGTGCAGGAAAAATAATTTTAGGTAGTACAGGAGTTAAGATGATTGCCTTGAACGTAGCCAAACCTGCTTCAATCTCCAGCATCACAATGAGTCCACCAAATGCCACAAGTGATCCCTGAGCACTGAGCCAGTAGCAAGCCCTAAAAACCAGGTAAGTCCCCCACTCCATCCCACAAAAGAAAGAAAGGAATAAGGGAAGGAAAGGAGAAAGGAGAGGAAGGAAAAAGGAAAAGAGAGAGGAAGGAAGGAAGATGAAGGACAAGGAAGAAAGGACCATTAAAAATAAACAACTATTGGGGCCCGGAGAGATAGCATGGAGGTAAGGTGTTTGCCTTGCATGCAGAAGGTCGATGGTTCAAAACCCGGCATCCCATACGGTCCCCCGAGCCTGCCAGGAGCGATTTCTGAGCGTAGAGCCTGGAGTAGCCCCTGAGTGCTGCCAGGTGTGGCCCAAAAACCAAAAAATAAATTTAAAAATAAATTAAAAAAAATAACAACTATTGGGCCCAGAGAGATAGCATGGAGGTAAGGCATTGGCCTTTCATGCAGAAGGACGGTGATTCAAATGCCGGCATTCCATATTGTCCCCTGTGCTTGCCAGGGGCAATTTCTGAGCATAGAGCTAGGAGTAACCTCTGGGTGTGACCCAAAAACCAAAAAAAAGAAAAACAAAATAAAACAACAAAAAAAAAAACCCAACTATTCAGGGCTGACACAGGACAGACCCAGGTTCAGTCCCTGGCATCCCATTTGGTCTCCTGAGCCTGCCAGGATCGATTTATGAGTGCAGAGCCAGGAGTAACCTGAGTGCTACCAGATAGGGCCCAAAAGCCAAAAACAAAAACAAAACAACAAAAAAAAACCCCACAACTATTCATGATCAAAATATTCAGAAAATTTGCAGAAGAGCTAATGCCTCAATTAGAAGAAGGATATTTATGAAAATCTGTAGCTAACATCCTAATTGTAAAAGACTTGCTGTCTATCTCCTCAAAGAGAAACAAAGCCAGGATTGCTGTTCTCACCATTTCTATATTCAAACTTGAAGATCTAATCAGTGGCATTGTGAAAGAAAATAAATATAAACTGTGCAGGACGGACCCAGGTTTGATCCCCAGCAACCCATATAGTCCCCCATGCCTGCCAGGAGCGATTTCTGGGGTTTTTTTTTTTTTTGGTTGTCTTTTTTTGGGGGGGCCACACCCAGTGGTGCTCAGGGGTTACTCCTGGCTGTCTGCTCAGAAATAGCTCCTGGCAGGCACGGGGTACCATATGGGACAGCGGGATTCGAACCAACCACCTTTGGTCCTGGATCGGCTGCTTGCAAGGCAAACACCGCTGTGCTATCTCTCCGGGCCCAAGGAGCGATTTCTGAGTGCAGAGCCAGGAGTAACCCCTGAGTGTAACTGCTGGGTGTGGCCCCCCAAAAAACAAATACTTGTCGAAGAAAAATAAGCAAATAAAATAAACCAATCATAACAGTAGATTCACAAAAGCCAAGGTAGATCCAAAATTACTTGATGTCTAGAGAAACAGAAGAATCTGGCCCATTTTTCTTGGGGAAGCAATCAATTAATGTGGTTCTGAAATGCACAAATGCTGAAGCTAAGAAAGAAGAATTTTGTTTTGTTCTGTGTGTTGTGTTTTGGGGCCACACCAAGTGGTGTCAAGGGTTACACTAGCTCTGTGCTCAGGGATCACTCCTGGCAGTGTCAGGGGATCATATGTGATGCTGGAAATGAAATCTTGGTCAGCCACATACAAGGCAAGCCCTCCCCACTGTACTATCACTCTATCCTCATAACAGAGAAGGATCTAAGAGCAGAGACAACTACACCAGGAAGTAAAAGAAAAGTGTTTCATAATGAACCAAAGAAAAGAAAAATTTTTGTAGAGAAAGTGAGCCAAGCAGAACTTTAATAACTGAAAAAATTGCAGTATATTAAAATTAAAAAACCCTAGCAAAATGATAATAAAAAGGGCTGGAGCAATACTATATCAAGTAAGATGTTTTGCTTGAACTTGAGTTCAATCACCCGTATCCCATACTGTTCCCTGAACACTGCAAGGTATGATTCCTGAGTGCACAGCCAGCTGTGGCTGAAAGGGAAAAAAATGTAGTAAATTAAATAAAACATGGAAAACACAAAAGCAAAAGAGTTGGAAAAGAAAGAAACACAAATGCAGGATCTTCAGGACAATTGTCAAAGATCTCACAGACACATACATACTGCTGGAATTCCAGGAGAAAAGCAAATGGAAGTAGAAGAGAGTGCCAGATGCAAAAGTCAAAATGTTCTCAAAGTCGGTGACCAGAAGTAACTTTGGAAATGCAGGGAACACCAAAGAATAAATACAAAGAAAATCACATCAAAGAACACCACAGTCAATGATAAAAGCCAAAGCCAATAAAGAACAGTTCATCTCTTTATGGTTCCAGTTGACCTTCCTAATGCAGGCCCTTAAAGGCATTCACAGGCTAAAAGAAATCAACCTTTCTAACTTCTTCATGGCAGTAGTGGCAAATGGTGCAAAATATCAGAGCAAAATAAAGCAGATGGGGTGCAAACAAGAAACATAGTGATGAGAACAATTATGGCCTCGGGTTGGCTAATAGAGGACTCTACAGGCCAAGTGATCAGGAAAGGTCTGAAGCAGGGAAATGAGGGAGTAATCATACCTCTGAGAATTTTTTTGTGTATCAGTTTTTGGAAGAAAAAGTCAACACACTGCTAGACTCAGGGGCTTATTACTTACATGCAAGGATCACCTCTGATGGGCTCAGGAGATTTTGGGGTTCCTGGGGAATCAAACCTAGGTCAGTTTAATGTGAAACAAGTGCCTTCCCCACTCTATGATCTCTCCAGTCCAACCTCTGAGTTTTTATTATTAGGAAGGGGACTCTCAAGTTCTGCTCAAGGGACCTGGAGGCCAGTCCCAAGGATATCCTGTGGCAGACCAGAATGGTTCAATCCCTTAGCCCAGTGCTGCAATACCAGTCAGGCTAGAGATGGGATGCCATCAGTCACCCCATGTGTAATTGGGGATCTTCAGAGCAGTGCTTAGGGGTCACACATGCTGGGATCAAACTCAGGTCCAATCCTTTGGGCTCTCTCCACAGCCCACATCTGAGTACTTTTTTGTTTGTTCTTTTGGTCACACTTAGCAATGCTCAGGGGTTACTCTGAGTCTGCTCTCAAGAATCACTCCTGGGGGTGCTTGGGGACCATGTAGGATAACAGCGATTGAACTTGGGTCTGCTTTGTGCAAGGCAGTGGCCCACCTCTGAGTACTTTTCTTTTCTTTTCTTTTTCAGGCGGACTGTGTGGTCAACTCTCAGAGGTTGCTCCTGGTGCTGCACTCAGAAATCACTTCTGGGTCATCAGTTCAAATCCCGGTGTCCCATATGGTCCCCCGTGCCTGCCAGGAGCAATTTCTGAGCCTGGAGCCAGGAATAACCCGAGCACTGCTGGGTTTGACCCAAAAATCACACAAACACACAAAAAAAAGTTAAAAAAAAAAAAAAAAAGAAATCACTTCTGGCAGGCTCTGAAAGACTATAAGAGATGACGGGAATCGAACCTGGGCTTGCTGTGTGCCAGGCAAATGCTCTACCCTCTGTGCTAATCTCCAGCCCCAACTTCTGAGTAATTTTTAAGAAACAAAAAGTGAGACTGGAAGGACAGCTCAACAGACTGGAGCACATGCTTTGCATGCAGGAAGTGTGGGTCTGATCCCCCAAACTGCCAGGAGTGGCCTCTAAGCTCCAAACCGTGAGTAGCCCCTGAGTACTACTGAGTTTAGCTTCATGCCCTCCCCCACAAAAAGAAAGTCTAAAAGTCATCTGACTACAGACATGCATAATGTGCTTTATCATGCTTAGATGATATAGATGTGCATCAGCGTATATAATTATATAATGTATAAGATACACAGGAGGGGTCAGAGAGATAGCACAGTGGTAGGGCATTTGCCTTAGACGCAGGATGGTAGTTCGAATCCCAGTATCCCAGATGGTCACCGGAGTCTGCCAAGAGTAACCCCTGAGCACTATACCAAAAGCCGAGAAAAAATAAAAAAGATACCCATGAATATATACATATTTCATATATGCAGAGCCAACAACAAAAGTTGGCAATATCCAACAATAAGGGCTACAATAAAATTCACTCTACAGAGCACACATGATTGTCCAGACATGCAAGGCTGTTGAGTAGAATGGTAGGACACAGGGTCAAGCAGCAGACTGTGAGACCTGCACCTCACATGGCAGGGACTGGCCCCAGGACCCCCAAGCACTGCTAGCAGTAGTTCCTTTAAAATATCCAGCAGTAAGAAAATGAGGGCCAAAGAGATAGTGTAGCAGGGACAGCTCTTGCCTTGGATGCAGCCAAACCCAGTTCAATTCCTGACATCCAGGAATGATTACTGAGCAGAAAATCAGGAGTAAATCCTAGTCACAGCTGGATGTATCAAACCAAACCAAACCAAACCAAACCAAACCAAACCCAACCAAACCCAACACCCACCAAAATGACTTTGAAGGTCTAAAAGAGTACAGTGGGTAAAGAATTTGCCTTGCATGAAGCTAACTCCCATTTGGATCCAAAGCATCCCATATGGTGTCCAAACCCCAAAGAACTGACCCCTGAGCAAGAGATCCAGGAGCAACCCATGAGCACTGACAGGTGTGGCCCTAGACCAAAAATAAATAAACAAACAAACAAACAAATAAATAAATAAGAAAATGGGAAAATATAAAATCAATTATGATTTATAAAAGCATAATGATGGGATAGAGTTATAGTACAGTGGAGAGGGCACTTATCTTGCATGCAGAAAATCCAGGTTCAATCCCTAGCATCCCCTAGGGTTTCCTGAGCACTGCCATGAGTGATTCTTGAGTGCAGAGCAAAGAGTAACCCAAGCACTGCTAGGTGCGGCTCAAAAAGCAAACAAACAAAAACCCTCACAATGAAAGGTGTGAAGCAGTGGACCCAGGCTCTATCCCTGGCATCCATATGGTTCCCTAAGCACTGCTAGAAAGGGTTCAATGAGTGCAGAGCAAAAAGTAATCCCTGAGCATTGCTGAGTATGGACCCCCCCCAAATAATCATTATCAAGGTTTGAATAATATCTTTAATTGCTTCATAACACAAACTTAAAACTCTCAGAATAATTCTATAACTTTTAGAATTTGGGGAAGAGGAAACAGAAACAGATTTCTCTATCCATGAGCCCTACTTGTTATTCTTTTCCCCCCCTTTCCTTTTTTGTGTCACACCCTGTGGGTTTTACTCTTAGCTGGCACCTGGGAGCACCTTTGGGGATACTATATCTGGTGTGGGGATTGAACCCAGGATGCCTAAATGTGAAACATGTACTCAAGGGCCCGGAGAGATAGCACAGCGGCGGTTGCCTTGCAAGCAGCCGATCCAGGACCAAAGGTGGTTGGTTCGAATCCCGGTGTCCCATATGGTCCCCCGTGCCTGCCAGGAGCTATTTCTGAGCAGACCGCCAGGAGTAACTCCTGAGCACCGCCGGGTGTGGCCCAAAAACCAAAAAAAAAAAAAAAAAAAAAAGAAAGAAAGAAACATGTACTCAAATTCTAGCCTTCTGAACCATCTCCCTGGTCTTCCTGCCTTTCTCACTGGAAAATTCCAAACAGAGATTAAGTAAGAGAAAATGACTCAAAACCCCATCAGGTTATCATCTAGCTCAAAAACCTGACAATCTCAGAGATGATTTTATCTCTTTTCCCTCCAGCAAAGTATTTAGAAGCCAATTACAGAAGTCAAATAAATTCACTCAGTTCACATATTTTTGAGTGTTTTCTTTCTACCTACTGAAAGACACTGTTTGTTGAAAGAAACATATTACAAGACACCATCAAGATCCTGCAAGAATTATACCTGCAGGTCAGATTTCTTTTTCTTTTTTTGGTGTGTGTGTGTGTGTGGGGGCACAGCTGGTGACGCTCAGGGGTTACTCCTGGCTCTGTGCTCAGAAATCGTTCTGGGCTTGGGGACCTTATGTGCACTGGGATCGAATCCGTCCTGGATTGGCCACATGCAAGGCAAACAGCTTACCGCTGTGCTATCACTCCAACTGCTGTAGGTCAGATTTCTGATAGAAAATATTTCCCCATAAAACTATTTGACGGGGCCGGAGAGATAGCTTGGAGATAGGGCATTTGCCTTGCATGCAGAAGGACTGTGGTTCAAATTCCTAAGTACTATATGGTCCCCCATGCCTGCTGGGGGTGATTCCTGAGCATAGAGCCAGGAGTAACGCCTGAGCACTGCCGGGTGTGACCCCCCCCAAAAAATGTACCTGACATGGAAAAATAACTAGCATATACAATTATCAAATACTATATATATAAAATCTTTATTCTACTGTGATTCCATAAACCACTAAGAGAAAAACTCTGAAAAATCAAGAAAAATAGTTTCAATGATAGTATCATTACCCTAGAGGAAACGGAGATCAATGTCTCTACACCTCATATGACTTTCATTTGATCTGCTCAATGCAGAAAGTTTATATTCCATCGTACTTACCTTTGGTTGGGCTGCAATTCTGATCTGTATATCCTCTTAGTTCTGCATTTGTGGTAGTCAAACCACCCTGAAGAACACAGGTTAAAAAAAAAGCTCCTAAGTATTATGCCATCACTTAATAACCATGTTATTCCTTCCACCAAATGTACTGAATATTGTCTACAGTGCCATAAAATGGATTCGAGCAACGAAAAAGTCAGATTAAAGGTAGTGCCATTCAAGCCATATGACTGGAAACATATGAACCAGACAGATTACAACAATGAGTAATTAAATAACATTTTAAAGCATAGGGAGATCTAATGATTGCACTGAGGGTGGTTCTTTTTTCAATTTATTTATAGTTTTTCAATATATTTATCAACACAGATAAGTTACAATGTTGAAAGTTATACATGCCATGTCAATGTGTAGTAAGCTCAAAATGTTGGTAAGAAAGGCTATAATTTTCTAAAGCTGTGATACAATGGAATTCAAATATTAATTCTTTTTTTGTTTGTTTTTTTTTGTTTTTGGGCCACACACGGTGACGCTCATAGGTTACTTCCTGGCTATGTGCTCAGAAATCGCTCCCGGCTTGGCGGACCATATGGGACACTGGGAATCGAACTGAGGTCTGTCCTGGGTCAGTCACCTGCAAAGCAAATGCCCTACCACTGAGCCACCACTCAGGGCCCTTAAATGTTAATTCTTATTGTGAATAATAGGAAACTACTTTTTTTTTGTTTTTTCACAGTGGTCCCTTCTCTGCCCTAGCTGCACTCCTCTACTCTTTATGGTAAAGTTCCTCCCATGGACTGGTCCTCTTAGTTCTCATCTCTACTGGCTCTGAATATTATTATCATACTACCTTTCTTTTACATTCCACAAATGAGTGAGACCATTCTGTGTCTATCCTTTTCCCTCTAAGTCATTTCACTCAGCATAATACCACCTATGTCCATCCATATATATGCAAATTTTATGACTTCCTTTTTCCTGATAGCTGAGTAGTATTCCATTGTGTACATGTACCACCATTTTTGTATCCATTTATCTGTTCTCAGGCAGTTGGGTACACAATTCATTATTCCCTGTCATGCCATCTCCTTTGATCTACATGGCATTGTTGGGTTTCACTGGGTAATAACAAAAACAGAATTCACTACATTTATTATAGAGCCAAGAGGAGGGATAAAATCCTCTTTTGTGAAACTGGCACAAAGTAAACATCTCATAAATACCTTTGTTACAATCAGATTGTTGTTTTGTTATTTGGGGGGGGGGGGGAAGGCACACGAAGTAGTGCTCAGAGGTTACTCCTGGCTCTGCAATCAGGATTCACTTCTGGGTGCTCAGAACCATATGGGATGGATGTCAGGAATTAAACATAGGTCAAATGTGTTGCAAGGCAAACACCCTACCTGCTGTATATAAGTCTGGCCCCCTCAGATTATTTCTTTTAAATTTATTTACCTGTTTGTTTTGGGGTTACACCTGGCAATGCAGAAGTCACTCCTGACTCTGCACTCAGAAATTACCCCTATCAATACACCAGAAACCATGTGGGATACTGGGGATTGAACCAGTAGTGTAGGCTGCACGTTAGGTAAATGTCCCACCCTCTGTATTATCACTCACTCTCAGATTATTGTTTTAATCTTTGATGTTTATAATCTTGAAGTATCAGTTAATTTAGTACCTCTACCATGTTTTAAATTTTCTTTTGCTTTGTTTTATCTTTGTGGACATACCCAACGATGCTCAGGGATGACTCCTGCCTCTGCACTCAGGAATTACTCCTGGCGATACTTAGGGGACCATATGGAATGCTAGAGATTGAACCTGAGTTAGCTACTTGCAAGGCAAACACCCTACCCACCATACTATTGCTTGAGCCCCACCTCTGCTTTTAAAGGTCTGATCCTAAAAATATTTTACATCACACAAGACTTTTCCATAACCTTGATTCTCTGCACCTGTCTAAACTTTTCTTTTTTTATTTTATTTTATTTATTTTTTTGGTTTTTGGTTTTTGGTTTTTGGGTCATACCTGGCAGTGCTCAGGGGTTACTTCTGGCTCTATGCTCAGAAATCGCTCCTGGCAGGCTCAGGGGACCAGAAGGGATGCCGGGATTCAAACCGCCAGGATTTGAATCACCGATCTTCTGCAAGCAAGGCAAACGCCTTACCTCCATGCTATCTCTCCCCGGCCCCCTGTCTAAACTTTTTAAACTATCCGCTACCTTAACATTAATCAACTACTCTTTTAGAAGTCTGTAATCTCATTTGTAAACACTAATGATATCATTATATAGTAATTCAAAATACTACACTAACAGAAGTCAGAGAGAAAATACAGTGGGCAGGATGCTTGCCTTGCATGGTACTAGCCTGAGGTCAATCTCAGCATCCCATAAAGTACCTGAACCCTACCAGTAATGATTCCTGAACTCAGAGCCAGGAGTAAGCCCTGAGCATTGCTGCATGTGGCCTTCAAATAAGACAACTACGATAACAGCAGCAAAACACTGCACTAATAGCTGTTTGTTTTTCGTCAAGAGAAATATTAATATATTCCGGGTCCGGAGAGATAGCACAGCAGTATTTGCCTTGCAAGCTGCCGATCCAGGACCAATGGTGGTTGGTTCGAATCCCGGTGTCCCATATGGTCCCCCGTGCCTGCTAGGAGCTATTTTTGAGCAGACAGCCAGGAGTAACCCCTGAGCACCGCGGGTGTGGCTCAAAAACCTTGATAGGCCTCCAGCCTTTCCCTCTTCTGCCCCGGCCTCCAGGCCTTCTGGCGTGGCAGCCCAGGTGGCCAGAAATGGTTGGTCCTAACTTGGGGTGTGCTGAGATTTGCTCGGTTGCGCTGTTTGTCAATGGCAATTTCTGACCACTCTGCATATGGAATTTAAAGTTCAGATATCAGCAAGGGGACTTCTTCTGAGAATTATTTTATGGGTGATTGTCCTTCCACTGTAACTTTACCTTGTCCTCTTTCTTTGCATCTTTGTTCTCATAATTAAAAATAAAAAATCAAAAAAAGATTAATACATTCCATTATGTACTAAACACCAGAAATATATTTTTTGGGGGGTAACTGGTGGCACTTAAGAGTTACTCCTAGCTCTGAATTCAGAAATCACTCCTAGCAGGCTCAAGGGACCATATGGGATGCCAGGATGAACCCGGGTCTGTCTTGGGTCAGCCACGTGCAAAGCAAATGCCCTACTGCTGCGCTTATTGCTCCAGCCTGAAACACCAGAAATACTTCTATATCATTCACATCATGGAAGAGTAATTCTTATGCAAACTCATCTCTAGAATTCAGTAGTAAAGCTTTATCACTGTAGTCAGGACAAGAACACTGAAAGCTGACCTCCTTGATTTTTGTTTGTTTCTGCGCCACAGCCAACACTGCTTGGCTCTGTGCTCAGGAGTCTATATGCCATACTGGGGATTAAACCCAGGTTAATCATAAATCAGGTGTCTTATCCCCTGTACTATCTCTTGAGTCTCACACACAGTTTGTTTTTTTTTTTTTTTTTTTTGTTTGTTTGCTTTTGGGTCACACCCAGCAGCACTTAGGGATTATTCCTGGCTCTATGCTCAGAAATTGCTCCTGGTAGGTTCAGGGGACCATATGGGATGCCGGGATTCGAACCACCATCCTTCTGCATGCGAGGCAAATGCCTTACCTCCATGCTATCTCTCCGGCCCCACGCACAGTTTCTTAATAAATAATATAGATAATGGCACAAATACTTGATTGTGTCTAGCTCACATATTTTGTCAGAAATAAACTCTTTTCTATAAGATCTTTATCAGATCACCATCACACTAGGCTCCAGAGTCAGTCACAAATATTAAAATTTATGTTCAGTTTATAAATGCCAAAATTTTTCGTGAGGTCACTAGTATGCTTCCCCTTTTTTAACCTCCCCTGCTATTAGAAGAAGAGAACATCAAAACTTTTGCTGGGGGTGTAAAAAAAAAAGAAAAAGAAATGGGGACTGGAGCAATAGCACAGCCACTAGGGTGTTTGTCTTGCATGTGGCTGATCTGGGTTCAATCCCTAATATCCCACCTGGTCCCCTGAGCACCATTAGAAGTAATTCCTTGAATGAAGAGCCAGGAGTAAACCCTAAGCATTGCCAGGTGTTATCCCAAAACAAATACAGAAAAAGAGAGAGTAATGAAGGCAAAGAGACCAACCCTTCAGCATAGCCCATGCTTTGCCAATGTGCCTGGTAACACATGTATTATGGTCACTTCCAAAGCATCCTTTCCCCTCCTGTTATAACAGCAGAAACCTCAACTCAAACCACATACACTGCTGCTTGGATATTGTTATGTTTAAACACCTGCTTACAAAGTACATCTAAGGCAGAATAAAACGGCAAATGAATTCGGAAACTTTTTACGCAGCTGTACACCTGCACCCTAAAAACCAACAAAATAAAAATAATTCTGAGAAGAAAAACAGTCAGCTGAGAATCAATTTTGTGCCTGAATTTTGGTTTTGGCAGAAGGAGATGTTTGGGGTGTTTGTACTGAGCATTTTTATCAACAGAACTGAAGAGCTTATAGTAATCCTGTTCAACCTAATTTTGGTGGGGGGCACACCTGACAGTGCTCAAGGATAGTCCTGGCTCTGTACTCAGAATCATGCCTGGTGGACAGGAGGAGTATATAGAATGCCATGGATCATATTCGGGTTGCCACATGCAAGGCAAGTGAACTACCCACTCCGCTATCACTCTGATCCCTGTTCAATCTAATTTTAACTGAAATGTACCCAAAATATTCATATCTGCATTCATAAACATTTTTCAGTTTACAGACCCAAGGAAAAAGTGACTATTTGAGAACAGGAAAGAACCCTTATTCTATTTATTTAAAAAGGATCTTTTATTAATATTTCACAGGGTGAGAAAGAACAGTGAACTAAAGAAAAGTCCTGAGAAAGATTTTCCTACTTGGGTATTCAAAGGCAATATCGAACACTGCAAACAGTCCCTGAAAATCAGAGGAGTCTAAATTTTTCCAGCCCAACTGAAAAGACCCAAAATATCTTCTCTCTAACAACAACATTAAGACATCACTGATGTGTGTGGACATTATTGGAAGAAAATAGGACTTGGAATGGGGTGAATTCTAATCAGAGATAGACTCGTCTCTTGTGAGCAAAGTGATCTTGGAAGAATTTCTGAATCTGCGTCCATGAAGACATGCTCAGAAGGGAGTGTTTCTGAGAAGATGTTTATGGTTATCATCCACATGGTGATGATCTTAACAGCCCAGTGTGGAACCTGAGAATTCAGAGAGGAAAACTGTACATGATCCATTATCATCCTCAATACCTGACTGATCTAACCAGTAATCAGAATAATAAAATCATGGATCTGGGGCTAGAGTAATAGTGCAATGGTAAGGCATTTGCCTTGCATACAGCCGACCCGGGACGAACCCAGGTTCGATTACTGGCATCCCATATGGTCCCCTAAGCCTGCCAGGAGCAACCCCTGAGAACCGCCGGGTGTGGCCCAAACCAAAAAAATAAAAATAAGAAATCATGATCATTTGGGAGAGGAGAAGAGGGAGGACAATGGTTAGGAAATACTGTCCCAGGTTCAATTCCAGTATCACATGGTCTTTTGAGCGTCACTGATATCCCCAAGCCACTACTGGGGTAGCCTAGAAATCTCTGGCCCTGAGGGCCTGAGTACCACCGCATTCACCCTCAGGCCAACAACTGTTGGTGGCCATAAAATGACTTTCAAACTTTATCTCCACCTCTGTGCATCAGTAACCCCCACACCGTCATGTCCCCAAGAATTCCTCTTTTCCCATCACTTCCCCAGTTCTGTGTTCTGTAGTTCCTTTCCTGTCCCCACACCCATGTTTCTCTCCCAGTCTTCAAATACATCCAGAAACCAGAACTTTTTCCACATCCAGTCTCAGGCTCTTGCTGTCTAAAGTGTGAAGGCCCCTCCATGCCATGCTGCCCGCAGGCTGGTCAAGTACTAATGTCTCTCAAGCAATTTCTGTGGCAATTCACACTTCCTTGATATGGCCTTGGAGTGGCATGATCTGCTTTCTTTTCATGTCCCCTCTGTCCACATTCCCATCTTCCTGGCTCTCTATGGCTGGTCACCCAGCTTCTCCCCTCAACAACCTTCTTCTTGTAACTATCTGGAATATTTTTATGGTTGGAAGGAGGGTTGGGCTATACCTTGCAGTGCTTAGGATTTACTCCTGAGTAATTTACTCCTGGGTAAACTCTCAGGAATAATTCCTGGTGGGTTTGGGGAATTATATGGAATGCCAAGAGTCATATGGGTCAGCCATGTGCAAGGAAGGTGCATTACCCACTACTGTACTATCTTGTTTGACCCAACAAAGTTTTAGGAACCTATATTTTACAACTACGGGTCTACCTTAATGACCATTTTTGAGGGGCATGGTGTGGAAGATTTGGGTTGTACCCAACAGTGCTCAGAAGTTATCTTCATTGGTGCACAGGAGACCATATTCAATTCTGGGATCAAACTGAGGTTGGCAGCATCCAAGGCAACTGCCTTAACCCATGTAATATCTCTCCAGTCCCAGAGACTTTATTAGGCACCATGATGCTACTTCTCCTGGTTACACTCACCAAACTGATTGATGCATGTTCTTGAGCACTGCCAGAGGTCTTCCCCAGGAGTCTGAAACAAGAACAGACTGCCTACTTGTCTCCAAACAGCACTGGACCCTGGCAGAACTCCACTAGGGAAAAGAGGAAGACACTACAATGGAGCAGACATAGAGAGGGGGCAAAGGGAACGGACAACATCACGGCTACTTTAGTCCCTGGGAGATTTTAGGTTACAGAAATCTGAGTCTCTCCCAGAGGCCCCTCTACTTAATCCAGAACTCCTTGTGACATGTCTCTATTTCTATAATAAACTACCCCTTTGACAGAATAGCTACACTGGCTCCTGTGATATGCAATCCAGGACTGTGGCTTCCAAATGTGGGAAGAGAAGTGACTGAAAAACCAAAGTTCAAGAACCATGTCTGGATTTCCTCCCATCCTCCTTTCCTTTTAAATCACTATGAGATACAGAGTTAAAAAGTTGTTGATAGTTGTGTTGAACCCTAACTGGAAACAGAGCTATTGACACAGGCTAAGAAAAGGGTCTGAGTCAAAAAGGCTTCCTATTTATGATCAGAGATATAGTACAGCAGGTAGGAAACTTGCCTTGCACATTGCTGACCTGGATTTGACCCTCAACATCCTCATATGGTCCCCAAGCGCTGCTGGGAATAATTCCTGAGTGCAGAGCCAGGAGTAACCACTGAGCATCACTGGGTGTGGTCCCCCCCCAAACAAAGCCTTTATATTTTCTCCTACCTGGCATATAAAAATCATCAGTGATCCATGCGGTAAACCAGGGTTGATCAATAAAAGTGCTGAAGAAGAGGGCTAGAGAGATATAACAGCATAGGGTATTTGCCATGCAGTCAGCCAACTAGGGTTTGACATCCCCTCGACCCCTAGCACCTCATAAGAACCCAAGCACATCAGGACTTATCCCTGAGCACAGATCCAGAAGTAAGCTCTGAGCACTGCTAGGAATGCACCAAAAACAAACAAAAAGAGTATGAAGCTGAAGAAAATATATGTGTAGGAAAAAATATTTACAAATATTTATTTATTTTTTTTTTTTTTTAAAAAATATGGAACGCTTCACGAATTTGCGTGTCATCCTTGCGCAGGGGCCATGCTAATCTTCTCTGTATCGTTCCAATTTTAGTATATGTGCTGCCGAAGCGAGCACCAAATATTTATTTTTTATAATTTACAAAATACTTACATTTTTTGCCGTCATGTCAAGCTACATTCAATTTAAAATTCTTCATTTGTAAATCCATTAAATAACAAAAAATATAAAAAGGCCTTTGTCTTCAATAATTTCTTAAAAGAACATCTGTTAAAGAAGAGAGAAGAGGAAATAGAGATGTAAAAATAATAACAGATAATCATGTAATATTTATTGTGACATGCATCTTCTTTTTTTGGGGGGGGGTCCGAACCAACAACGATCAGGTGTTACTCTGGCTCTATGCCTAAATATCGCTCCTGGCAGGCTCGGGGGACCATTGGGATGCCGGGATTCAAACCACTGTCCTTCTGTGTCTAAAGCAAACACCTTAACGCAGTGCTATCACACCGGCCTGGACATGCATCTTTTTTAAGTGAATTATTTCATTTTATCCTCACAAAAATGCAATGATATAGGTAGCATTTTTTAAAAGATAAGAGATTGGCATGAGGGGTTAAGAGAAGTTAATAATTTTGCCCAAATGAACCCCATTAACAAGTGATGGAGAATGCCTTTCAGAATGTTTTATGTTGCTTTAGACAATCATTGAATGACACACTGAGACTTTCTGCAGAAACAGTAGTTTAAGGTAGGAAATATACTAAAACACATCTGGAATATTATATTGTGCTGAAAATAGACTGAAAAAAAATAATGAAGCTGGTTACAAGAACAATCTGGGGAAAACTGAGCACCAAACTATATATTAATGGTAACATTTAGAAATCCAATTACTGAAATGGTAATCCTGGAGTCTGTACTGGATAAGAATACTGAGCACAAAGGGAAAGGTCTTCTATACTATGCACTGTCAAACAATAAGTAGAAAGAAATGATGTCACTAGAAAACCAACCATTTGTAACCAACAGAATATAACTGTCAGACTGAATGACAAGGAAAAAATAAAGGAAAAATACAGTAACTTGTAAAGTGCAGTTAAAATAGTGCTTATGAGTAAATTAATATTTCCTTTCATTCATTAACTGAACGGTTAAAAAGCTTAAAAGGGGTCACTGCAGGGAGCTGGAGAGAGAAAACACAAAGGATAAAGTGCATGCCTTGCACAAAGCTGACCTGGGTTTGATTCCTGGCATCGTATATGGTCCCTTGAGCACCATCAGAAATGATCTCTACGTGCAGAGCCAGGAGTAACCCCTGATTATAGCTAGGTGTGGCCCAAAAGCCAAAAATTTTTTTAAATGTTTTTAAATTAAAATAAAAGATAAAGGGTGTTCTTTACATGACTGTAATCATACAACTATAATCATGTTTGTAATCACGGTGTTTAAATAAAGATAAAAAAAAAAGTTCAATGAGGGGCTGGGAAAGGACTGGGAGGGACTCAGAGGGCTGTAGTGCATCTGCATGTGAGGGTACTGGGTTTGATCCCCAGAAACTCATGGCTTGGAGCAACCCTCAGCACCAAACTGTGAGGAGCTTCTGAGAACCACTGGAGGTGACCCACCCTTTCCCCCCCCAAAAAAATCAGTGAGCACTCAGAGGAAGAAACAAAGCAAGAATTCATGCAACAATGGCCATAGGGATGTAAAGGGTTAGCTCTGGTGGTCTCTGAGCGTGGCTGCACGTACATCCCTCTCCCCACAATGAACAAATAACAGAAAAGCAACCACCAAGTCACATGGGTGCTGAGCACCCACAGCAGGTGGGCCAGGGAAGCAGCAGTGGGCAAAGACTGAGTGTGGTTGTGGTTGGTGGCTTAGGCCTGGATTTTTCTGATCCCCAAATGACCTTGCCCACTCACGTGCCCTCATTTGGAAAGAAATGTTGTTGGCTTTTGTTATTGTTATTATTGGAGGAGAAGAGGAGTTTCAATGAACTAGCAAAGTGAAAATTATTAGAGCTAAGAAATAGTAGATTAGGTAGGGTGCTTGCCTTCTACATGTCAAACCAAGATTTGATCCCTGGCATTGCCTACAGTCCCGTAAGCACTGCTAGGAGTGATTCCTGAGTGCCAGGAATAATTCCTGAGGACTGCTATTTGTAGCCCCCAAAACAAAGCCCCCCTCAAAAAAATGAAAATCATCAGACCCTCCACATCAATGGGCCAAATACATTCCAGATCATAAACAATGAACATTTCAGGCTACACAAAACTCCAATGTTAAAGCTCTGTCTTCCTACTTAAATTTAACTTACAAATGAAATTTTCAAATCTAAGATCTCCTGACTACATGCTGCAAGATGCTTTAACAAAGGCCAAAGGTAACTTTTCCAACTCAAGTATAGCCTGAAGCCATACTTGAAGAACCAGCCATGGAGACCTTTGCCTGCCCACTGGCATTTCATCCTTTCCTGCAGGGGAAGTACACAGTGACAATGGGTATAGATCAGAGCACAGCAGCCCCAGGTCCCTCCCTAATTAGGTGCTGCCCAGGGCTCCTAATTCTGGTCACTGAGTCATAAGTGGCCATTGCTGGGCACAACTCAGCTGGCCCAGCCCTCTGCCCCATTTCTTCAAGTCAAAAGTATGGCTGGGCTGTTTATCTCTGCAGCTGCCTTATTGCTAAATTCTGTCTTAAATACGGGAGGAAATTTGCCCAAAGCTGGGCAGTGAGCAGCAGCAGGTTATCACATAGCTGTGAGAAGTGAACAGGGAAACACACACTGAAGCCCTCCAGCCCTGTGTGTGTTAGAATCAAAGGTGATTGCTTTCCCTTTTTTACCTCCTCACACTGCAACCTCTAAACCTGACTTAAACCATAAAAGTTTGAGGTTGCACCAATGTGCACAAGCTTTTTGGGAAATTTACCTTGACATCTCTGTGCTTCACTGATTTCATCTGCAAAATAGTCAGTTACATCAGATTAGTAAAATGGGGGAAGCTATCAGAAAAATAACACAATGTTAGGGGAAAAGAAAAGTTCACTGATGACATTTTTTTTGGTAGGGGATTTGTTTTGGGGCATGCCTGGCAATGCTCAGGGGTCACTTCTAGATCTGCACCAGGAATTATTCCTGGCAGTGTTCAAGAGACCATGTGGGATGATGGGGATCTAACCTGAGCTGGCTACACAATGTATTTACACAATATATTACAAATGCAATGTATTGCCCTATTCACTGCACTATTGCTCTGACCCCCTGATTTCTCATGAAAAATTAAGGCTTCTTCTTTCAAAATAAATAAGACAGGGGGCCAGAGCAATAGTGCAGCGGGTAGGGTGTTTGCCTTGCATGCAGCTGATCCAGGATGAACCTCAGTTGGGTCCCTGGAATTCCACATGGACCCCCCCAAGCCAGGTACGATTTCTAAGTGCATAGCCAGGAGTAACCCCCGAGCATCACCAGGTGTGGCCCCAAAACAAAACAAAGAAAACAAAAATAAATATGACAAAACTATATGTAGCAGAAGAGAAAAAAATACCACAATGTAAAAACCACCTTAAAAATAGAAAAAGAGGGGCCGGAGAAATAGCATGGAGGTAAGGTGTTTGCCTTTCATGCAGGAGGTCATCGGTTCGAATCCCGGCATCCCATATGGTACCCCGTGCCTGCCAGGAGCAATTTCTGAGCCTGGAGCCAGGAATAACCCCTGAGTACTGCCGGGTATGACCCAAAAACCCACAAAAAAAAAAAATAGAAAAAGAAATGTTTAAGTTTAAGAAAAATTCTTCTGGGGCTGGGGTGACAGCACAGCAGGTAGGAAATTTGCCTTGTAGACAGACAGCTGACACAAGTTTGATCCTCAGCATCCCAAATGGTTCCCCCCAAGCCTGCCAGGAGAGATTTCTGAGCACAGAACCAGGAGTAACCTACCCCTGACCGCCACCAGGTATGGCCCCAAAACTAAAACAAACGAACAAAAGAGAAAGAAAAACTCTTCTGAGATTTACTTCAGTCACAGGCAATCACTTCTTAATTGAATCAGGAAGCAAAAACCTTAACATGCTATTTGGATGAACAGAAAATACTTTAGGATAAATGTTATCAAACTCAATAGGGTTATAAGAGATCATTCCAATAAAAAAACTAAACACTCTGCCTGGGCTTTGAATGATAATAGTATAACCTTTTAATTTAAAACATTAATATCTAAGTATTTTTAGATCCTCTTTCTTTTACATTTAAGTATATAAAATAGATGCGTTAAGAAAAAAGTATCTAGGAAACCAAAGCACGTGGTGCCAAATGTTTTGAGAAATTATGTCTTTGGCTGTGAGGTTTTTCCAGGATAAAGCTATTGTGTGAAACGACTCTTTATTGTTTTAACCAGGCTCAGCAACTGCACGCTTCTGTCACCAACCTCAACTGTGCATTGAAAAAAATAGTAAGTCTTCTTCCAGTTTCATGAGCACATTATGTCAAGCTCAAAAAGTCAATCTTTGTGATCTCACCATCTGCTAAGACCCCGAGTCGAGTTTCAGACAATGCAGCTTGCACAGATGGTCTAAAATGCAAACCTCTCCCCTTTCCACTCTCAATTTAGCAACTCGAGCCACAAAACCCTACAAGATGGCTCTTCTTTTCATTGACACTCAGGGAGGAAAGCAAAAGTACTCATGGATAAAAGCTGAATGAATATCATTTAAACCAGGGTGGCAAATGCTAATTGAAATGATCTGTTTATATGTCAAAGTTTGGATAATACACAAAATGGTAAAGCCAGAACTAAGTATCAACCAAATCTCACTGCTCAGAGCTGGTTATGTTTCTGGTATTATTTCCTTCAGTATTTCTTCTGCATGCTAACTTTTGATAAGTGATTTCTGTTGGTAAATATTTCTCATAATAAAATGTTCCCTACCTTTTTCCTTAGGTGATGAGCTAGTCTAGTTTCTAGTTTCCCAAGAAACGGCATATTTCAATCTCATGGAATCTGCATACCTTTCTGCAACTTATCATCTCTTTCTAAAGATGATCAAAGCAGGAACCTGGAGAGTTGAAGTAATTTGCCCAACTGATTCAGCGACTTTGGAAATGGCAATTCCAAGGCACCAATCCAGGATCTCAGATATTTGCGTTCACTTATATGACTTATTTATATGACTTGAAATGTCATAAATATACTATCAAAATATAAGAAAAGGTGAGATTACTATGACAAGAAGTCCACATAAAAGGATAATGTACAAACGAGGTGGCGCTAGAGGTAAGGTGTCTGCCTTGCAAGCGCTAGCCAAGGAAGGACCGCGGTTTGATCCCCTGGCATTCCATATGGTCCCCCAAGCCAGGGGCAATTTTTGAGTGCTTAACCAGGAGTGGCCCCTGGGCATCAAATGGGTGTGCCCCCCCCAAAAAAAGGATAATGTACAAAATTCACAAAATCCCTCAAATTTTTATATAGGAAACATTAGAATGTCCCTTCGCTAATATTTTGTTACTTCTTTTTTTTTGGGGGGGGAGGGTCACAACTGGCAATGGTCAGGGCTTATTCCTAGCTCTGTCTTCTGTCCTCAAGCAGTGATGGGGACCTCTCTGTAGTTCTGAGGATCAAGCAGGGGTGAGCTGCACACAAGACTAGCACTTTAAACCCTTTAACTTCCATGTTGAAATATCTCTTTCGCTTGGAAGTAAACTTTCTCACCCATGTTTCTTTGGACCGTTTGTTTGTTTTAGTTAGTTGGTTTTAGGGTCATACCTGGCAGTACTCAGGAGTGGATCCTGGTTTTGCACTCAGGAATTACTTCTGGTAGTGCTTAGTTGTAAGGACCAGATGGGATACTGGGATATGAGTCAGGTCAGTTGTGTTGTGTGCAAGGCAAAATACCCATCCCAATGTACTCTCTCCAGCTCTACATCCTTGGGGTAGTTTTTCGGTTTTGGGGCCACACCCAGGTGTTACTCTTGGTTCTGTGCTCAGATTCACTCCTGACAAGGCAGTGAATCATAAGGGATGCCAGAAATTGAGCCCAGGCCAGCCACATGCAAGGCAAGCGGCCTAACTGCTGTGCTATCACTCCTACTCCTATTTAGGTTTTGTTTTTGTTTGATTGGTTTTTTTTTTTTTTTGGTAGCTAGATGGTTCCATCCTTTTCATCATTATACAAGTTATTTCCTTAGTCTCCTATTTTTTGGGGGGTTGAGCTACACCTGCTGACACTCAGGGGTTACTCCTCGCTATGCATTCAGAAATTGCTCCTGGCTCGGGGCACCAAATGGAACGCTGGGGATCGCGGATCAAACCAAGGTCCGTCCAGGATCAGCCGCGTGCAAGGCAAACGCCCTATCACTATGCTATCGCTCTGGCTCCTTCTTAGTCTCCTATTGATGGGGATGTTGGTGTCTCTGTGTTGAGAGTCATCAGACTTTAGGGACTCAGGCCTTTCATGTGGGTTGGTCTCCACAGGACCCCTTTCCCAACTCCTTACTCGGATCTAGACCCACTGGCCACCTATGTTCCAGGATCCTATGTCCCAGGGATGATGCTGTCCTTCCACCTCTCCCTACTGGCCTCTTCCTCATCTCAGCCATGGGCAGGTCTCACCCAAAAGCCCTCCTTACCTCTTTCATTCTGCACACCTGATGTGAGCTATCAGCTTGGTCAGCATTACAGAAACCAGGTCCTGGTCTTACATGCTCACTATAATCAGCCAATGTCTGTGGGAGCCAGGGAAATGCTTTGTTTATTTTTAACTTAATTTTTTTTTAATCACTTTGTTTGGGGACTACACCCAGCAGTGCTCAAAGCAATATTCCTGGCTCTGTGTTTAAGGATCAGTCTTGGCAGAGCTGTGGGGACCATATGGAACACTGAGGATCAAACCCAGGCCAACTACATGCAAGGCAAATGCTCTAATTGTTATCCTATCTCTCCAACCTCTTGCTGCTATATTTTAAAAATTTATTGTAATATATTTTAAAATAATTTCTGGGAGGCCACACCCAGCAGTGCTCAGGGGGTCTTCCTGGCTCTGCACTCAGGAATGACTCCTTGTGGTGTTTTAGGATGGGATGCTAGGGACTAAACACGGTTGGTTATATGTAAGGCAAGTGCCCTACTCACTGTACTATAATTCTGCTGTTGGATTTTTGAAATATTTGTAAAATCAGCCATATCTCAAATGGTAATGGTTTATAGCCTTTAATAAGCCATGCTAATTCTATTTGTATGACCTGACTGCAGAAAGGGAAACGGACACTTGACATCTGAAGCATTGAGAAGCTCCAGGAACTGAGATGAGAGTCACTTTTCTAGAGCAAACAGAAAGGGTTTGGAGTATTTTACTTGCTTAAAATTGTACAACTAGTTAAAGGTATTTTATTATGGAAACACTATGTGTTGGGGTGCATTTCATTTCTCCAAATTTTAAGGTGAAAACAGTAGACAAAAGGAAACTTCAAGAAACACACTTCTTGAAAACAAATGTTGAGACATCTATGGAACATTTTCTAATTAAAAAGAAAAGGCCATTATTGTTGGTTCTTTGATCACTTTTTTCAGGTTGAAAAAAAGAAAAACCCAAAGGTATAGAAACAACCAACTAAAATGACCTCAGCTCTCAAATCAGTTTTCACAAAATCCAGATACAAGTAGCTCAAGTCCTGAGATTCTCCTTATCTTAGGGATTCTATGCCCATCTTAATAAATTTGATTAGGGTGAATTTTAGGCTTGAGTTCAAGAAAGGATATTAAATGGAAACCAATGGTTTAGGTACTATAATTTATGAAGTTGCTAACTTTGAAATGTAGTAATTGATAAAGTGAAAATTATAGCTTAATACAAAGAACAAATAGATATAAACTGGTATTTCACTTTGAGCATTTACCCAAAGTAAAATTCCTCCCTTGTTCCCCACCAAATCAGATAGAGGCTCATGTCATGTATCTGATTTGGCAGGGACATATTTACAGTAATGGGAGGCTTTCATTTGAAAGATTCTAATAGATATGACATTTTAAAATCAAGCCATGAAAATAAATATCCAAAAGAAAAACTCTAAGTCTTACTCTGTTCAAAGCAGTACCATTTGGAGGGACCACCCAAGTGTGGGATGAAATCATGCATTTTCAGACCTGGCCAAGAACCTCACGGAGAGGTTAATCAAGCAGCTAAGGCCAGATTTTAAGTCACACAACTTGCTTCTGCACAAATGAGTGTATGGATTAGATTCCCTACTGTCCATATGCTGTTGGAATTAAAGCCTCCCTCCCAGAACAACAGGCTGGGTGCTGCAAAGCCCTCACCAGAAACTAGATAAATTGTTAAAAATTACTATTTGGGTACAAATATGAATGAACAAAGTATGGTACCAGGAACATGTAAACATAAAATGATCAATTTACAGAACAAGTATCTGAGAAAAGGCGGACAATCATAAAGAAAGTGTTTCTGAAGGAACCAGCACAATTCAGTGTAGGAAGATAAACCTTGTTCAGATAAAGATGAAATATGAACAGAAGCGTCATGAGAACTACTCACTATTTGGGTAGCTCAAAAATTACTTCAAAGTAGACCTACAGAACAAGTGGGGCCACTGAGACAGATGCTTACTTCGTCTGGGTAACACAGAATCAATATTTAAAGTAAGGTTTTCCTTTTGTTTTTTTTTTTGTGTTGGAATAGCAGGGACCGAACCCAGGTCCATCCTGGGTCAACCGCATGCAAGGCATGCTACCACCCAGCATCCCATATGATCCTCAAATCTACCAGGAGTGATTCCTGAGTGCAGAGCCACAGGTAACCCTTAAACATCACTGGATGTGGCCTCAAACCAAACAAAAACAACAAAAAGAATTTCCCATCTGTTAGTTGTGATATTTTTAAATTCATTCCAATTTTTATTTTGTCATTTTTGTTTCATTCTATGTTAGAAGAGGGAAGGCTTGGGGGCCACACTCAGCAGTGCTCAGGGGCTACTCCTAACTCTGTGCTCAGGTGTGACTCCTGTCCATGCTCAGAAAACAAAAGTGCTGGAGATTTAAATCAGGACTATTCTTTCCTCCTATATCAACACTCTGGTCTCCTCCAGTTTTCATTTTAAATTTGAGAGATTACAAAGATATTAAAAGAAGCTTGTGTTCTCTATGAAATGCTAATACAAATGAGCATTATATTGTCTTAAGTGATCTAAGACACGTCTGGAAAAATGGCAGAATCTAAGAGCTTGTCTTACTTGCTTGAGTCTTTAGTCTCCATTTTCCCCCTCATTAACCTTATATTGAAATTCCAAACAGTTGCCATCGATCAGATTTCTCAAAGCACAGTAGAAGTAATGACATTTGGACTAACTAAAGAGAAACAAAAAAGTTCTCATCCCTTTTTTCAGATTTCAAGCAAGTGCAGATTTGAGTGGGACAAGGTGAAGAGATTTTACCAAGAAGTGCTGGGAGGTGGGGCATCGGAGTCACTCCCAGTTAAACCCAGACTGGATTGCTGAAACCCAGAATTGCTGGGGGCCACTAGGAACATGCCTTCTACTGCTCAGAAGCCATGTAGTTTGGGGGACTGAACCTGGGTCTCGGGGTTCTAGGTGTGTGTGTGTTGGCCCTTCAAGCCATTTAAGTGATCCAGTACAGATAATTATTTCCTTTTCTCCCCATTCCTTCCAACAGTCTTTCAAAAGGGGGGTGTATAATGGATACAGTATAGCTAATATAAAATAATTCAAATATAGAGATTATAAATAAAATCAGGATTACCCTATATCCTGCCATGGAAGGAATGACCATTTGTACATAATTTCTGGCCACATTTCTATAGGCATGAGTGTATACACTTAGAAAGGGACACTGGTGAGTCAAACATTTTTTTTACTTTTGGGCCATACCCAATGTCGCTCAGGTTACTCTCAGCTATGCGCTCAGAAATCGCTCCTGGCTTGGGGGACCATATGGGATGCTGGGGGATCAAACTGCGGTCCATCCTAGGTCAGACGCATGCAAGGCAAATGCCTTACTGCTGTGCCACTTCTCTGGCCCCATCAAACATTATTTTGCTATTGCCATTTTGATTTGAACTGCCTTAGAGAGTAACTCTCTGACCAGATGCATATTGGAAAGACCTTTGGGGTAAAAGAGATAATACAGGGATGAAGGCACATGCCCTATATCACAGCTGACCCCAATTTAATTCCAACACCTCAAGGAAAGATGCTGGGTTTGCTCCCAGAAACCCTCCATTCTTCCAGATTGGTGATATTGCCAGGAGGGGTGTCAGGCATCATGAGCCCCCTTTGGGAAGGCCCCAACCCACCACTTACCAATAAAACTTTTCTTTGAAAAAAAATTGCTTGTATTCATGATAGAAAAATATAGAGCACTGACATCCTTTTTTGGGTAGTAACACCCCTTTATTTAATGTTAGTATTGTGATTTACTGTCACTTATAGGGTTTCTTTCATCTAACATTCCAACACCATACCCCTTACCAGAATGATGGTTTCCCTCCACCATTGCCTCAGAGCACCCCCTTCAAGTTTCCTCCTCCTCCTTCACCCCCATCTCCCCACCATGCTAAGCTCAGTTTTGGAGACCAGGTCCCAGATTCTGCAGCTTCGGGTGATTGGTTATTTCCTTGTTCTTTCTGCTTCTTCATATTCCATCTATGGAGGTCATTCTGCACCTGTTCCTCTCCCAACAGAAGCCATTCAGCTTGATTCTCTCCAGATCCTTTCATGTAGTGGCTAACTGCAGAACATTGTCTTTTCTAATAGCCAAGGTGTATTCCATTCCACACCATAACTTCTTCATCTGCTTCTCTATTCTTGGAACACTTGGATTTTTTTCCAGATTTTGGCTATTATGAATAGTGCTGTAATGGACATGGGAGTACAAATATTTTTTCTTTTTGGGCATAGATTCCAGTAAGAGGAAGTGCTAGGTCATAATATGGAAGCTCCATTCTTTTATTTTTTAATTTCTCATCTTTTATTATAAACAACTTTGTTTATTTAAATGTTACTTGTGGGCAACCCATTAGTATACTGATCACACCATACTGTCTATGTTGCTTGATTTTTTTTTTCTGTGTGTCTTAATTTACTTTAAAAAATTTTTTTTTGGTTTTTGGGCCACACCTGGCAGTGCTCAGGGGTTACTCCTGGCTCTGTGCTCAGAAATCATCCCTGCCAGGCTTGGGGGGGCCATATGAGGTGCTGGGATTCAAACCACTATCCGTCCTGAATCCTTTGCATGCAAGGCAAACATTCTGCTGCTGTGCTATCTCTCCAGCCCCTTAATTTTATTTTTTATTTTTAAAAAATTACCTTTATTTAAGCACAAAGATTGCAAGCATATTTGTAGTTGGGTTTCAATTATTAAAAAAACACACCCCTTCACTAGTGCAAGGTCCCCATCACCAATACAATGCCCTCTGTCTCCCTCCTCCTCCGCCCCTGCATTCAAGACAGGCATTCTATTTCTCTCACTTCCATAGTCAGTGTAGTCATTTCTCTAACTGAACTCACCACTCTTTGTGGTGAGCTTCATATCGTGAGCCGATCCTTCCAGCCCTCATCTCTATTGTCTCTGAATATTATTACAATAATGCCTTTTATTTTTCTTAAAACCCATAAGTGAGTGAGACTATTCTGTCTATCTCTCTCCTGACTTATTTCACTCAGCATAATAGATTCCATGTCCATCCATGTACAGGAAAATGTCATGACTTCATTTTCTGATGGCTGCACAGTATTCCATTGTGTATATGTACCAGTTTCTTTAGTCACTCATCTATTATTGAGCATCTGGGTTGTCTCCAGATTCTGGCTATTGTAAATAGCGCTGCAATGAATATAGGTGTGCAGAAGGCCTTTTTTTGTGTTCCTAGGGTAAATCCCTAGAAGTGGTATAGCTGGATCACATGGGAGCTCAATTTCCAGTTTGTAGAGAAATCTCCGTATTGTTTACCATGAAGGCTGAACAAGATGGCATTCTCACAGTGAATGAGAGTTCCTTTCTCCCCACATTCCCCTAGAACTGATTGATCTTGTTCTTTGTGATGTGTGCCAGTCTCTGTGGCATGAGTTGGTATCTTATTGTGGTTTTGATTTGCATTTCCCTGATGATTAGTGATGTGGTGCATTTTTTTTTTTTTTTTTTTTTGGTTTTTTTTTTTTGGTTTTTGGGCCACACCCGGTGACGCTCAGGGGTTACTCCTGGCTATGCGCTCAGAAGTCGCTCCTGGCTTGGGGGACTATATGGGACGCCGGGGGATCGAACCGCGGTCCGTCTCCTAGGCTAGCGCAGGTAAGGCAGGCACCTTACCTCGAGCGCCACCGCCCGGCCCCGATGTGGTGCATTTTTTATGTGCCTTTTGGCCATCTGTACTTCTTTGAGGAACTGTCTGTTCATTTCTTCTGCCCATTTTTTTGATAGGGTTAGATTTTTTTTTTCCTTGTTAAGTTCTGTCAGTACCTTATATATCTTAGAAATTAGCCCCTTATCTGATGGATATTGGGTGAATAGTTTCTCCTATTCTGTATGTTTGTAGTCACTAGTCACTATTTCCTTTGAGGTGCAGAAGGGAAGCTCAATTCTAAGTTGTTTGAGATGTGTCCAAATTGTTTTCCAAAATGATTGACCCAGGCAACATTTCCACTAATAGAGTTGATGTGGATCTCTTTTTTAGTTTATTATTCTGGGCCACATCCAACAGTGCTCTGCACACAAGGTTCATTCCTTAGATGCTATGCTAGCTCTTCAGTCCCATTCCGTTTCATAAATGCTCAATATGCTGTTGCACAAACAAAACATTATTTAACCAGTCCATTTTGTGTTTCTTTTTTTTTTTTTTTTTTTGGTTTGTTTTTGCGCCACACCAGTGGTGCTCAGGGGTTACTCCTGACTCTGTGCTCAGAAGTTACTCTTGGTAGCTTCAAAGGATCATATAGGATGCAGGGAATTGAACCCTGATCAGTCATGTGCAAGGCAAATGCCCTACCCGCTGTGCTATCGCTCAAACCCAAGTTCTTTTTATTGAAATTAAGTTTTCATGGTTTAGTTTTATTTATTTTTGCTACTATAAACAATGGTTTTATCAATAGCTTTATATATGTGTAAGTCAGCATGTGGACTTCTTTGAACAAATGATAGTTTTTAGGGGCATCAATGAATTGTCCTCAGTAAGTATTGCATAAATATCTTGCATAAAAAACTTTTTTCAGGGGAAAGATCTAGGTCACAACCAGCGGTGCTTAGAGGTCACTCCTGTGGAGCTCAGGAAACCATAAACAGTGGCAGAGATCAAACTGGTAGTCAGCTGCAAGCAAGACCAGAGACTTAACCCTATACTATCTGTCTGGCCCCTGTTGGTTGTATAATTCTGAACCCACCAGTAGCACTTGTTTCTCCAGTGCCTTCCAGGGCAGCATACTAAGCAGTGTTTCTTCGCAGTTGATTAGCAATAGCATTTGCTTAACATTTAATTTCCTTCTCATTTTTTTTTCAGAGTTCTTTTGAGACCCCCTATGATTTTGTTTTCTTTGTCTCCTATCCACTGAATCTGTATAATAAAACCTTATGTTCCAGATCTCCCCAGAAGATAATAAAAAATAAACAGTTGGTGGGGCCGGAGAGATAGCATGGAGGTAAGGCGTTTGCCTTTCATGCAGAAGGACGGTGGTTTGAATCCCGGCATCTCATATGGTCCCCTGTGCCTGCCAGGGGCAATTTCTGAGCACAGAGTCAGGAGTAACTAACCCCTAAGCGCTGCCAGGTGTGACCCAAAAACCAAAAATAAATAAATAAATAAATAAACAGTTGGTATTTCCACTTCATCATGTTCAATGAGCCACATTCACTTCATAGATAAGTTCCTCCTCTTCAGAATATCGGTTCTTCTCAGGGCCAAAAATACATCTTTGCATTCATCCAAACTGATGCAATAGTAACTTTGAGGGTAACCAGGATTTCCTCTTTTGTGGGCATCACTCATCACCCACAAAAGTTACTCCTTTACACTCTGACCTTCACTTGGAGATGGAAGATGTTTACAGATGCGATCCGATATCCAGAGACAGTCATTCTGAGTTCTGTGTCAGCCTATAGTCCTATCACTGCTATTCACAGGAGAGGAGAGGGGGATGATAATGACACAGGGAAGGTGGCCTCTTGGGATGAGGCACAGAACCTCAGCTGGCTAGGAGCAGAAGGGCAAAACACAGTACCTCCTATAACCTAAAGGGGTGCAGGTTGGGGCTTCTAACCTGCAGGGGTGCTCATTCTGCAGTCAGCATGAACCAAAAAATCCATTCGTTTCAGCATTTCTCTTCTTGGTTCTTCACAGAACCATCAAACACCTACACAATTGGAGGGGTTCAGGACTAGAGGGGCAGCTCGGTGGGGACTTGAACATGTTCATGACTTGAACATGAGGCCCTAAGTTGATTTTGTTTGTTTTGATTTGGGGCCATGCCTAGCAATGCTCAGAGGTTCCTCATGGCTCTGCTGTCAGGAATACTCCTAGAGGTGCTCAGGGAACAATATGGAATGCCAGGGATTGAGCATGCAAGGCAAATGTCCTATCAATTACTTTATCCATCCGGTCCTGGCCTTGGCTCTGGCTTGTTTGATCTGATCACTATAATTCTTGGGGGTGCCATGATTTTTTGTTATTGGAGGTATCATGTTTTTCTGAGCTGGTTTCTGTTTTCATTTTATATCAAGTTCTCCATCCTATCTTCCAGAGTATTTGTTTATAAGAAAGTAATAGAGAGGCCATATATATATATAAGTACAGTGGGTCTGGCACTTGACTTGTTAACTCAGGTTCAAATTCTGGATCCAAATATGGTCCCCCCCAATCCCTGCCATGAGTGATCTCTGAGCACAGCTGGGTATGGCCCAACCTTACCTCTTCTACTAGACTTCCAAATAGTTATGGATTTCTATTTCCTGTTTTTATACTTCACTATAACACTGAATTCTCTTACTGTCTGCCGTGTATTTTGGAGGGTGGTATTAAATAATAGGCAAACAGTGAGGAAGGCCTTCCTGGTTTGGAAAACAATGCAGGCACCTGGCTGCTAATCTCTCCCCATTTCCCCACACAAAACATAAAATGAGATTAGCTGAAATCCTATAGAATCCTCACCATTATTATTGTTGGTAAGACAGAGCACAGCCATCTCTAGAATGCCTGCAAGGAGCCAGAAAAAGGAAATCAATGTTCAAGAAATCGCAGCCTCAGTATGAGGCTAAAGTGGTTTCTGAAAAGGGGCTGTGGAGGTCCCCAGCCCTGAAGAAGCCATAGTCAGCTCAGACACTTAGAAAAGCCCTCAATGAAAGATGGATGAATAGCGAAGAATCAGGACTCAGCTCAACGTCCTGTCCTGAGGGTGGGGAAACATTGCAAAGCTGCAAGGCCAGGGATGGTGATGGTGGTAGTGGTGTGTGTTTGGGGGTGAGGGGTGGGGGGTTAGCCTCCAGAACATGGTGCTGCTTGGGGAGAAGCTAAGGGATGCAGCCAAGAACCCAGAATGATAGTCCAGTAGAAAGGGTGCTTGCCTTGCATGTGGCTAACCCAGGTTTGTTCCCAGCAGCCCATATAGTCTCTGGAGCACAGCCAGAAGTGATCCCTGAGAGCAGTCAGGAAGAAGCCTTGCGCATCACTGAGTATGGCACTCCTCCCCCAAAAATGTGGGGAAAAGAGGAAGCCAAGAAGTCAGAGAAATGAGGCTAAGTGAACAGCAGACAAAGATGATAGGACTTTAAGTATCATGGAGGTTCCTGACGGAGCAAATGAAAGTAACAGAAAGCATAGCACTGAACTACAATCAGAGAATCCTTCCTTCTCTTTCTCCCAGGGATCACAGCAAGTAGTGTTGGGCAGAAAGACATGTAGTATTGAGGAGCAAACTCAGGGCCTTATACATATTTACTATTGCTCAACCAACCAAGCCACATCCCCAGCCCGAAACAAGTTCCTAGAAAAAACAGCTTGAGATGACCTCTGCAAAGACCGAGCAGACAGAAACTTGTATGGAACAGCGGGCACTCGGTCGAACTTTACAGAGAAGCCAGAAAACATTAGGGTACCAACAGAGAACCATATACTTTGCAAGGCCAAAAGAACATTGAGTATTCTATTTTTCAGGCATGGTATCAAAGCCAGACAATCTCTGAACCACATTTTCAAGAAAGGAAAGGAGAAAACAAGACAAAACAGATAACCACATCCTGGTCAAGCTCTGTCAGAAGTTTCAAGAATATCAGAGCAGCCCTGTGGAGGAAGCTCTCCATCATGCTTATTTTAATCTGGACAACAAAAGTTAAGGTCATACAAGCAAGATAACAAAGGAGGATTATCTCAGATGCCAGAGTTTCTGCACAGTTAAGGAAACCCAGAGCAAGATGGAAATCCACAGAACAAAGACTACAGCGGGGGCCCAAAGTCACAGTGGGTAGGACATTTGCCTTGCACGCAGCCGACCTGGGTTCAATCCCCAGCATCCCAATGGTCCCCCAAGCCTGCCAGGAGTGATAGCTGAGCACAGAGCCAAGAGTAACACAAGAAGAACATAACAGCATAGTCAATAAAGCATTTGTACAGCTGAGGAGCAATGACAATATATTTCATAACTACTAAATCCAAATAAAAAATGCACTGAAGAAAAAAACAGGACCATGTCCAAAGATGACCCACAAATGGCCACCAGGCACCTAAAGTGCTTCATTATGAGTAATAAGGCATAGAGACTGGCAAAAGAGAAGAACCAATCCAGGTACAATTTTAGCCTGTATCTAGCTGACATTTCAAAGTAGGGGTCATCCCTAGAGCTCAGAGACAAGGACAGAGAGGGAAAGAAATTAGGTGAGAAGGAAGAAGATGAGAAAGGGAAGTAATGGGGGAAAAGGGATTGGGGATTCAGTTATACTGGTGATGTGGAAAAGTGGTGGAGCTACAAATCCAAAGCACGGACTCTGAAAATAGGAGATCTAAGCTGTAAACACTGAACTCTGTAATGTGCCTGCCCAGGTGGCAGGTGGTGTGGGGAGGATGGTTGGGGTTTGGGAGATAATGGGAGTATGGCAACACTGAGAATGGGAACTGACACTGGTGGTTGGATTGGTGCTGAAAGAGTCAATGCCTAAAACTCAACTATCAATAACTTTGTAAACCAGGATTCTTTAAATAAAAAATTAAAACCAAAGCTAAAAATACAAATAATTAAATGGCATGGGGGGGTTTCTTACTCATCAGTAATATTGAGGTGACAATGGAGCAACTGTCTGAAAAAAACTAAGTGGAGCCTTTGTTAACAACTTTTTCAAAATTAATCCCAAGTGAACAAAGAAAACAATGCAACCCTGAATAATACCAGAAGAAAGCACAGGAGTATGATTTTTGATAATCTCTTGAGTGAGGAAAAATCAGAATTTTTAATTAGTTGTTACAGAGGCCAGATCCAATAGCTTTCGGGAGCAGGGCCACCAAAGAGGTTGGGGTGCAGTATGTCCAATGTGAGGGGGGGCATGCTGTATCAAGAGATAAAATCCATAGTTTACCACTCACAAGGCATTTGCTCTACCCACCCACTCCCAGTCATGTCCAGGCTCTGCAAAATCTTTCCAATAAGAACACAAGCCGGGGCCGGGCGGTGGCGCTAAAGGTAAGGTGCCTGCCTTGCCTGCGCTAGCCTTGGACGGACCGCGGTTCGATCCCCTGGTGTCCCATATGGTCCCCCAAGCCAGGAGCAACTTCTGAGCGCATAGCCAGGAGTAACCCCTGAGCGTTACCGGGTGTGGCCCAAAAACCAAAAAAAAAAAAAAAAAAGAACACAAGCCAAGGCATTATCAAGGAAAAACCTTAATAAAACCCTAAAATGTGGGGCCAGAGATTGCACTGTGGGTAGGGAGCTTGTTGTGTAGAAGGCTGACCTGGGTTCAACCCTTGGCACCTCATATGGTCTCCTGACCACTATCAAGAGTTACTCCTGAGTGTAGAGCCAGGAGAAATTTCTGAGCATTGCTGGTGTGACCCCAAAATAAAAACAAACAAACCAAGAAGCCAAATAAACAAAACAAAAGAATCCCCTACAAAATGTATTTGTGTGTATAAACATACAGATGTATGTAAGTGTATACATATATGTAAATGCATATATTAGTTCTGTATTCAAAGAAAACTACAGGGATGGAGACATAGTAAAGGGGGAGGCCGTAATTACAGGGGCTGCTGTACATGCAGCCAAGCCTGACACCATATGTGTTCCCCTGTGTTCTGCCAGGAATGGTCACTAAGCACAAAGCCAAGAGTCAGCCTTCCCCCAATTTTTTTAAGGTACAAGCACTTGCAAATCATATCACAGAAAGAGTTCATTCTCACCTTATGAAAGCTTCCATGAATAAATAAAACACCAAGAGCTGAAAGGAAAACAAGGCAAGGATGTATAACAGAAAATACCACAGATAACTTTTTTTGTTTGTTTTGTTCTTTGGGTCACACCCGGCAGCACTCAGGGTTACTCCTGGCTCTATGCTCAGAAATCGTTCCTGGCAGGCTCGGGGGACCATATGGGATGCCGGGATTCGAACCACCATCCTTCTGCATGCACAGCAAACGCCTTCCTTACCTCCATGCTATCTCTCTGGCCCCCCACAGATAACATTTATTGTCATTTATTTCCTTTTAAGTGGAGAGCTTATGGCACCATGAATTTTAACTGCATATACTGCTAAATGATGGCTGCAGCAAATTTAACATCTATCATAAAGGCACAAACCTTCCCCACACCCTGGCAAGCAAACAAACATACATTTCAAACAAAAAAGAAAAAATGTGCGATTTCTCTCACAGGAGAGATAAGAGTAACAGTAACAGCTGTGATAGGAACACATAAGATAAACACTCGACATCAGAACACTGTGCAGAGAAGCCAACATGACTGAGGCATCCTAACACTCCACAGTAGAATCCATTTGAGTGGCCTTTGTGGGAGGGCACACACCTCATGGGCGGTTATTATAAGTGTATAAATGTCTTCTGAGTATCCTGCATAGACCTTTAGAGGGAAGGCAGGAAAATGCCCTATCTGCTGTGCTATTCTTTTTATTTTTTTACAATGGTTCAACCTGGAAGTGCTGGGAGCTACCAGGACATTGGGGTGGGGTGGAAGTTGTGTGGAAAGATTTGGACTCAGGATCTCACAGTCACCTAGCGCTTGAGCCAGACCCCAACCCCTTCTTTGTTTTAGTGAAGTGGTAGGCTGAGCTACTGACATTCTTGGCTTATTTATTTGAGCCTACACCCAGCAATACTCAGGGGTTACTCCTGACTCTGCTCAGAAATCACTCCTGGCTTGGGAGACCATATAGGATGCCATGTGCAAGGCAAACGCCTTACCGCTATGCTATCGCTCCGCCACCAGTCTTTTTCTTTTTAAGCAGAACAAAGAATGACTAACATTGGCCAAAATTACTAAACAAGACTTAGAACACATTCAGCGCATACTGTACCAAGAATGTTTTTGCCTGCCCGACACACAGTTGCTGCAGTTTGCAAGAAAGCCAGAAGATGGCGCTTACACCTCACTGAAATTCACCAATCCAACCTGTTCCTCATAGCTGCATTTCCTCCAATAATCACCTAACCAGGGGATACTGGAAAAAAAACACTAACAAGAAAGGAAAGCAGAAGAAATCCCTGGATTCATAACAAGACAGCTTTTCATTAACACAGCTGAAAGGCACTGGAAGGATCTTTCTGCACAACAAAATATTACCAGTTGCGCAACAAAATACCACCAGTTCAGGGGCCCTTTCCTGAGACAAGATCAATATGCGGAAGGAGGGAAAAGTAAGTGCTTTTTCATCATGCATGTGTGGAAGGGAGGGAAGGGAGCCAGTAGTGTCCAGGCCATCAGGAAGGGTTATGAGACAGTGACTGGCTCAGTGCACTGGAGCAAGCCATTCCTTGGAGGGAGAAGAGGTGTGGACAAAAAGGCAGTAAGAGGGGGCCCGGAGAGATAGCACAGCGGCGTTTGCCTTGCAAGCAGCCGATCCAGGACCAAAGGTGGTTGGTTCAAATCCCGGTGTCCCATATGGTCCCCCGTGCTTGCCAGGAGCTATTTCTGAGCAGACAGCCAGGAGTAACCCCTGAGCACCGCCGGGTGTAGCCCAAAAACCAAAAAAATAAAAGGGCAGTAAGAGGTTGAGGGGCAAAAACAAAGGCAGGGTTGTGGGCAAGGCAGGACACAGGTTTAAAGAAGAGGAACCATTGGGGGCTGGATAACACAGTGGGTAGGTCACTTGCTTTGCGTGCAACCGATATTAGTTTCATCCCCCACATTCCATATGCTCTCCCAAGTACTGCTAGGGTTCCTGACCACAGAGCCAGGATTAAGTCCTGAACACTGCCAGATGTGGCCCAAAAATCAAACAAGCAAACAAAAGATGAGAAATCACTGTGGGCCTGGAGCCATGCCCCCACCTCCCTTTCACCCCAGAACCCTTGAACCAAAGAAGCTGTCTCACACCCACTACTGAGACAGTCTACAAAGAGACAGATTCTGTTCTTCCACCACTTCTTTCCCCTTTGTCTTTATTCAAGCACCTTGATTACAAACATGATTGTAGTTGGGTTTCAGTCATAAAAAGAACACCCCCCTTCACCAGTGCAACATTCTCATCTCCAATGTCCCCAATCTCCCTCCTCCCCTAGCCCCCACCTGTATACGAGACAGGCATTCTACTTCTCTCACTCATTATCACTGTTCTCATAGTTGTCAGTATAGCTATTTTTCTAACTGTATTCACCACTCTTTGTAGTGCGCTACATATCATAAGCCAGTCTTTCCAGCCCTCATCTCTATTGTCTCTGGGTATCATTAGTGTCTTTTATTTTTCTTAAAACCCATATAAAGACTATTCTGTGTCTATCTCTCCCTCTGACTTATTTCACTCAACATAATAGATTCCATGTCCATCCATGTATAGGAAAATGTCATAACTTCATTTCTCCTGATGGCTGCATAATATTCTATTGTGTATATGTAGCAGTTTCTTTAACCATTTAATCTGTTGAAGGATATCTTGGTTGTTTCCAGAATCTGGCTATTGTAAATAGCGCTGTAAGAAGGAATTTTTGAATTGTATTTTTGTGTTCCTATAGCCAAGAGCAATAGCACAGCAGGTAGGGTAGGGCTTTTGCCTTGCATGTGGCTGATCTGGGTTTGATCCTCGGGTACCCTGAGCCTCCCAGGAGTAATTTCTGAGTGCAGAATCAGGAGTGTCCCTCTGAGTGCTGCTGGGTGTGGCTCAAAATACAACTAAAAAGAGGCGCCTGAGCAATAGCGCAGAGTAGGGTGGACGCCTCGCATATGGCCAACCCTGGACTGATCCAGGTTTGATTCCTGGCATTCCATATGGTTCCCCAAGCCTGCCAGGGGCGATTTCTGAGCCTAAAGCCAAGAGTACT
>NC_064860.1:16190000-16237500 GCF_024139225.1 Suncus etruscus
TAGAAGAAATCAATGAATTTTTTAGAGTCACACATCTTAAGATTGAATCTGGCAAAAAACAGTAAGGAAATTGAAACTGTAAACAAAAGCAAGTCCACATGGATTTCTAGTCAGTTCTTCCACCTCTGAAGAAGACTTATTACTTTGCTTTCTTTTTTTTTCTTTTTTTTCTTTTTTTTGGTTTTTGGGCCACACCAGGCGGTGCTCAGGGGTTACTCCTGGCTGTCTGCTCAGAAATAGCTCCTGGCGGGCACGGGGGACCTTATGGGACACAGGGATTCGAACCAACCACCTTTGGTCCTGGATCTGCTGCTTGCAAGGCAAACGCCGCTGTGCTATCTCTCCGGGCCCATTACTTTGCCTTCTTAAGCTCTTCCAGGATATTTAAGACAGAAATTTTACTAAACAGTTTATATGAAGCCAATATTATTACCATAATCCCAAAGGATGAGACTACTAAAAAATTACAGATCAACACCCCTAATAAATGTAATAAATGTACTTGCATGGATGTCAGCAAAATCTCAGTGAACTTACCTCAATAAATGAACAGAAAAAAATCACATATCAAGACCAAGTGGAATTTATCCTAATGATATATGAATAGATCAGTATATATGAATAAATTAATATAATATAATATCAACAAAAGGAAAAACATCATATGATACTTTTCTGGATGTAGAGAGAGATTTTGACCAGAATCAATACCTATTTATGATTAAAAAATAATAATTCAATAGCTGGGCCAGAGTGATAGTAAAATGGGTAGGGCATTTGCCTTGCACAGGCCAATCTGGGTTCAATTCCTGGCACCTAATATGGTCCTCCAAGCCCAAAAATGATGCTGAGAAGCTCTACATGTGGCCCCAAAACAAAACAAAACAAAGCTCTCAAAAAAGAGGGGACAGAAGGAATGTACCTTGAGAAAGACCATATACAACAAACCCGCAGTTAACATCAGACTCAATAGCAAAAAACTAGAAGCTTTTTTTTACTATTATTTTATTGAAACCATTGTGATTTACAAAGACCTCCATAGTTGGGTTTCAGACACACAATAAATCAAGGCCAATCTCACCATCAGTGTCGTCCTCTCTCCACTAATCTTCCCAGAGTGCATCCTATACCACCATCTTTTGCCCCCTGGTCTGCCAGTATAACAGGCCCATTTAAGTTTAGTTTGTTAAAGTTTAGGTATCTTGATTTTACTGTTGTTGCCTTTGGCTTGGATAGTTAGTTCTACCCATTTACTTAATTTTATTTTTAATAATAATATCTGAGATCAGTTGCAAGGCAACACTCACCGTCATTATTCAAACTAGTATTAAAAGTTCTAGTCACTGTAATGAGGCAAGGAAAAAAAATAAAATTCCAATTGGAAAGAAGAAATTAAACTATCCCTGTTTGCAGATGGCATGATGCTATACTATACTCAAGACTCCACCAAAAAAACCTTAGGAAAAAAACCTATACAGTAAAATGGCATGTTAAAAAACCAATACATAGGAGCGGGAAAAAAAACCCAATACATAAATATGTTGCATTTTTATATTCAAAATACTAATTTTTTTTTCTTTTTTGGCCACACACAGGTGATGTGGGTGTGGCCAGACCTCTTCCTGGCTCTGAGCTAAGGGATTACTTTTGGTGGGGCTCAGGATACCACAAAGGATGCTGGATATCAAACCTGATTGGCTGCACGCAAGACAAATTCCTGTCTGATATACAAGTCTCTTTGCCCCCTTACCCAGACATTCTTATATACTACTGCTACCTTAATTTTAAAAGCAGATTAACAAAAATGCCTCCTTTTTTGTTTTTGTTTTTTTTTGGGGGGGGGCACACACGTGTTGCTCAGGGGTTACTCCTGACTGTCTGCTCAGAAATAGCTCCTGGCAGGCACAGGGACCATATGGGACACCGGGATTCAAACCAACCACCTTTGGTTCTGGATCGGCTGCTTGCAAGGCAAACGCTGCTGTGCTATCTCTCCGGTCCCAAAAATGCCTCCTTTTTGAGAGAGAAGAAAAGTGTCTGCCATAGAGGGAGAAGGGGAGGGACTCCGGGTAAATTGGTGGTGGTGGGGGGAATAAATACTGGTGAAGGGACGTGCTTTGGAACATTGTATGAACCAAAACTCAAGCATCAAAAAGATACAACTTTTTAACCCTGCAATGATTCAATAAAAAAAATTTAAAAAAGCACATCAAAACCAAAAAAAAATGTCTTCTTCTTGATAAATAAGAATGATAAGCACTAAAGAAAAAGTAGGGGCTGGAGAGAGTACAGCAGATAAGGCATTTGGTTTGTACACATTCAACCTGGTTGGATCCCCAGCACCTCACATGGTCCCTCAATTCTGGCCAGGAGTGATCCCTGAGAGCAGAGCCTGGAGTAAGCCATGAGCACTGCCAGGCGTGGCCCAATCTGGCCACCCTCCAAAAAAGAAATAAAAAAAATAAAATAGATGTGTTCAAAGGAGGATTTACCAATTCATGCTGACAGAAGTCAGGAGTTCTCTGGCTGAAAAGGTACTAAGTTCCTGAAACTGGAGTGCTGGTTACATTGATATTATTTAGTGAACATTTAAATGCAAGGCACACCTGAAACTAGGCCCAGAAGCAGTTCCTAAAGCACACGTGGTTTGCTTTATTTCCTAACCTGATCATCTGTTCTGTCTTTAGGAAATGCAGGATTTGTGCAAGCTAAGAGCTAAGAATAAGAGGAAGCAAGAGGGAATGTCTTGGGCCCGGAGAGATAGCACAGCGGCGTTTGCTTTGCAAGCAGCCGATCCAGGACCAAAGGTGGTTGGTTCGAATCCCGGTGTCCCATATGGTCCCCCATGCCTGCCAGGAGCTATTTCTGAGCAGACAGCCAGGAGTAACCCCTGAGCACCGCCGGGTGTGGCCCAAAAACCAAAAAAAAAAAAAAAAAAAAAAAAGGGAATGTCTTGGAAAGAACGATTGAACACAAGAAGATCCTCCCAGGAAGTGCTAAGAGTGAGAGCTCTTTGAGAGAGTAATATGAAATGGAAACATTTTTATTATTTTTATTTTACTTTACCAAATACCGACTGGTGAAACTTAGGATCAATAGAGATTTACTGCACCCAATTCATCAAATTGCTATTAGTCACAATAGGAAGAAAGGCTTTATATGCTGCCTATTGTTATGGAAGCCTAAAATAACTCTTCGGTAGGCTGAGAACCACTCTGTTCTTGAAGTAGTTAAGATGATAAAAAAAATAATCAGAAAAAAGTTTTCACATAAATTAGCAAGGCCAATGAATAAACTGTTCTCTGTTTTCACTCAAGGCCTATCTGAGTCACAATGTTGCTTTCCAGGCTGAGTTACTGGAATGAATTTATACAAACAGGAAGAAGAATTTAATATATCTCGGAGGCTTCTCACTCCCTAACACTGAAAAATATGCAGCCTGAGCTCTGTGTGAAGATGCCAGAATATGCTGCAATATTCTGTGAACACAAAAACAATATGACTTGGAACTTTCAGGCCTATTGTCTCTCAATAAATACTACAAATGCATGAATCATTCGACCTGTGAATAAAAATGAATTTCTTTTCACATTACTTTTTCACTTTTGATGTCTAATGCTAGCCATAAACAGAACATAGCAGCGTTTGAGTCATAACTAGACTATTGCTATTAGGTACTGAGAGACCAATCTTCATCTCTTCATCCCACAAACAGGACAAAAACGTTAAGTATTTATACAAGCAATCTAGGACCAAAAATGAAACTCTCTTCCTATTTCCTTAATAGCATGGTTCTTTTTTTACTTATTTTTTAAGAATACAGTATGTACTAAATATAATATGCAAAATATACATGAATTGGCTATTCATTTTAGCAGTAAGACTTCCGGTCAACAACAAACTATTAGATTAAATATTAATTATTAAATTTGGTCCACACCTGAGGTGCTCAGGGATCACCCCTGTTGGTGTTCTGGGGAACATATCTGGTACCTAGGTACAAAGCACACTTGGCTGCATGCAAGGCAAGAGCTTTAAACCCCTGTACTATCCCTCCAGCCTTATACTCAAGAGTTTTAATATGTGGGGGTCTGTGTATAATCAAGAGTTTTTTTAATTTGGTTTCGTTTTGGGATCACATCTGGTGGCACTTAGGGATTACTCCTGGATCTATGTTCAGAAATAACTCCTGACAGGCTCAGGAAGCCATACGGTACTGGGGATGGAACCTGGGTCAGCTGCATACAAGGCAATCGCCCTACTACTCACTGTGCTATTGCTCCAGCCCCTCAAGGTTTTAACTGTATTCTTACAGTTGAAAGGTGAGGAGAAAAAGAATCCCATTGTGGGGCCAGAATGGTGGCGCAAGTGGTAGGATGTTTGCATTGCAGGCACTAACCTAGAACAGACCGTGCTTAGATTCCCCGGCTCCCCATATGGTCCCCCAAACCAGAAGCAATTTCTGAGAGTCACCAGGTGTGGTCCAAACAAGAAAAAAAATCCCATTGTACTTTATCTCCCACTTCGGTGAAAAAGTATGATCATTTTTAGCTCTAAATATACTTACTTTTCAGGGACATATACAGTTTACAGGACAATTAACTCCCTACTCAGAATAGCATTATCTAATGCCCCTTAAACTATCATGGTGGATCAACAACACAAGAATTACTGCAATTATATTTCTGTTGTTCTGTTGTTCTGACTGTGGGGAACAAGCTCTCCATCCTCTCTGACTATCTTTACCACTTTACATCTTATATCACTTTTTCTGTGTGTGTGTGTGTGTGTGTGTGTGTGTGTGTGTGTGTGTGTGTGTGTGTGTGTGTGTCACACCCAGCATTCAGGGGTTACTCATGACTCAGCACTCAGAAATCACCCCTGGTAGGCTCAGGGAACTATATGGGATGCTGGGATTTGAACCACCATCTGTCCTGGGTCAGTTGCATGCAAAACAAATACTGCTGTGCTATCTCTCCAGCCTCCTTATATCACCTTTTTATACCTGCTTTTTCTTTCAGCCCACATTATATGTTGCTGAATAGACCAAAGGGACATAGATCACATCACCCTGGACCTTACCATAAGATTAAAACATTGCCCCAAAATGAATATTTCAAACCATCTATTTATTTCTATTCATAGAAAACCAGTTCATCTCACCAATCTCATATCTCATCATCATAATACATAGTCAGTGAATGGACGGCCAGCTGCATTTACCATAGCGGAGAAAACAAGACAGAATCTGTCTATTTTGAAAGTTGCATGAGACAGTGGTACTAGCTGAAATGATCACTCCGAAACATTGGCTAATCTTCTAACCACTGACATTTGAATGAATTCATGGCACTCAAGAAAAAACCCCAACCCACAAAAAAAAAGGGGGGGGGACCGGTGAGGTGGCGCTAGAGGTAAGGTGTCTGCCTTGCAAGCGCTAGCCAAGGAAGGACTGAGGTTCGATCCCCCAACGTCCCATATGGTGTCCCCCCAAGCCAATGGCAATTTCTGAGCACTTAGCCAGGAGTAACCCCTGAGCATAAAATGGGTGTGGCGCCCCCCCCCAAAAAAAACCCTCAAACTTGGCTTGGGGATGTGGTTCAGTAGAAGAGTCGTAGTCTGGCATGTAGAAGGCCCTGGGTTCCACATAACAACAAAAATATATAATTTAATAATAATATAATCATATAATAATCATTCTTATAATTATTATAACATAAAAATCTATTATTATAAACAACAGCAGTGACTGACCTAAAATCCTACTAGGAGAATTTAAGAAGAGGTACAAAGACTTGATTAGAGTTGGTGTCCGGGGTGTGGGGTGGTGATAAAAGTCACACCTGGTTGTGCTCAGGAGTCACTCTTGCTGTGTTTGGGAAACCATAAATGGCATCAAGGATCTAGTCTGGGTCAGTAGCATACAAGGTAAGTGCCTTAACCCCTATACTGTATCTCTGGCCCCAGTTATAAATATATTTTTTTTTTCCTTTGATTTTGGGTCCAGACTCTAGCTGTGCTCAGGGCTTATTCTGGGCTCTCTACTCAGAGATCACATCAGTGGGGCTGGGAGTTGCTGGGGGTGGGGGAAGTGTTAAGCCCAGGTTGGCCAAGTAAAAGGTAAGAGCCCTAAATTGCTGTACTGTCTTTCCAGTACTTCAGTTGGAAAGATTTGTTGGTTGCTGTGACAAATACATTCTTCTCATTTGAATCCCAGTGTTGCTGATCCTTATATTTGCATGGGAAGCAGGGAGATGGGCCTCAAATGCTTTGAGGAGAGATTAAATAAGATCTTTCTCATAAAGAGATATTGAGAGCAAGTTAGCCATTAAAATCCATCATAACAAACTACACACACACACACACACACACACACACACACACACACACACACCAAGCAATGCATAATGAATACAATTCTCCAATTACAGACCTGTTTCTTGCTTTATTCTTACTGTATTTCTCATTTACTTAGAAAAAGTGCTGTAGTCTTTAAAATTTTGCAGGTTACCAAAGAATAACCTGGTCAACAGGACTCCACTTTTCCAGAAAGCTGCTTCTTTTTTTGTTTTTATTTGGGGGGGGGGGTTCCACACCCGGCAGCGCTTAGGGGTTACTCCCATTCTACGCTCAGAAATCACTCCTGGCAGGCTCGGGGGGACCATATAGGATGCCAGGATTCGAACCACCATCCTTCTGCATGCAAGGCAAACACCCCACCTCATTCTATTTCTCTGGCCCCAGGAAGATGCTTCTATTAACAGAAACTCTCCTTTATTTGCTGTCGGTGATCTCTCTCATCTCTGATTTTCTCACACTGACGAGGATACTGTATGTAATGGCTCTTCCTAAAAAACTCTTCCTTAGCAATAGTTTCCCCAGCTTTCTTTTACTAGTTCAATTTCTCAAATTCATGATTTTGTTTTTAATGTCAAGACAAGAAATTCAATTGTCTCAAGCCCTTTCCCTAGAGCATAAGTTCCACTAGTTCAGAAAACTAGTAACTTGTAACATGTTTCTCAAATTGCTGTCTTCAGTGGTGGGCGAGATAGTACAGCAGGTAGGGTGCTTGCTTGCATGAGGCCAGTGCTTTTCAAATAGTGGGGTGCGCCCCCCCCCAGGAGGTGCTCAAGGCTCTGTAAAGGGGAGTGCATTTGACCTTGGCAAACACTGTCATAACAAGCTAAGCCCCGTGTTTATGTCTCTGTATGTCTCTGGAGCTGAGAGTTGGTGTGTCCTGCTTCAAACCCCGCTTCGAAAAGCTATGCCTTGCAAAACGTGCTCATTGTAGCCATGAATCCAGACATCACCTCTGATTAGAAAATCAGCTCAAATTATTTTACATATTTTTGTTTTGCAGGTTAAAGTTTTTTTAAATAAAGATACTATTTACAGTCACACAGGGGGCATAGAGGCATGATAGAAAATAACTGATAAGCACTGCATGAGGCCGATCTGTTTGATCCACAGCATCCCATATGGTCCAGGAGTAATTCTTTTTTTTTTTTTTTTTTTTTTTTTTAGGAGTAATTCTTGAGTGCATAAGCTGGAGTAACCCCTGAACTTTGTCAGGTGTGGCCCCAAACCCTCACCTCTCAAGAAAATTGCTGCCTTCCATAGTCCAGAATAATTCCAAGAGCATTACTGACTTTCATAGAGTAACATAAAAGTGAATCATCTGAATTGGGTGGAGAGAGTACTTTTTTTTTTTTAGTTATTTCAGAGTGTTCATTGATATTAAAGAACATGTAAAGCAGCTGCTTTACATGCAATTAACTGGTTTACTAATTAAGTTAGTAACTCCGCTTGTTTTCTTTGGTCTCTAAAAGAGGTTGCTTCCACAGAAAGACTAAAATCATTCTAAAATTCAATTTAAAAAAAATGTGTATCCTATCACCAAACTAAATACTGGCATCCATAATGAAAAAGTATGCTATTGCATTTTCTCAGCTGAAGTACAGATAGTGTAGAATGAATTTCAATATTGAATTTTTTTTTTTGGCTTTTGGAACTTCAGGGATTACTTATGGATCTATGCTCAGAGATCACTTCTGATGATGCTCAGAAAACCATATATGGCATAGAGAAAGAGCCCAGGTTAGCTGTATGCAAGGCAAGCATTCTTCCCACTATATTATCTCTCTAGAACTTCAATATTAAATTTTACTTGGATCATATTTTTTACGGCTTTTTTATTTTTTTATTTTTTTAATTATGAGAACAAAGATGCAAAGAAAGAGGACAAGGTAAAGTTACAGTGGAAAGACAATCACTCATAACATAATTCTCAGAAAAAGTCCCCTTGTTGATATCTTAACTTTGAACTTTCAGCCAAAGAACATTAAGATAAATAAAATAGAATGGGAATGCGCTCTGGGAGGAGGGCAGGCTGTTCTAGCACTGGTTTATGTTGGGACAGTCAGTGGAAATTTTTTCTCTTTGTTTTCATATTGATAGTATTGTGTGCATATATTCTATATATCCATAATATCCATCTTTTATTGGGATCTTGATACTGCCCTACAAAGCTCATGTCTAATATTTTACTGCCTCAGTCCCAACCCTTACTTCCCCCCATCCTCCCATGTAGGTGCAGCTAATGACATGAAGTTCACCACATAGAGTGATAAGTGCAGTTAGAGAAATAACTACACTGAAAACTATCATAACAATGTGAATGAATGAGGGAAAAAGAAAGACTGTCTCGAGTATAGGTGTGGGTGGGGTGGGGAGTAGGTAGATCTGGGAAATTGATGGTGGGAATCCTGCACTGGTGAAGGGGGGTGTTCTTTACATGACTGTAATACAACTACAATTATATTTATAATCACGGTGTTTAAATAAAGATAATTTAAAAAAAGATAAATAAAACAGAATCCATGTACAATTACTTTGTCCCTCAAGTCACCAGATTGTAACACATTATAATATTTCTTAACAGCACACAAGGCAATCTAAAGCCATAAAACTTACGTAACTCTTTAAACATTAGAGGCATAGTATTTTTTACATTTCCATGTACATGCATATTAGCTTAAGTTAACCTCAAATTTTAAGTGTTTTTTTTTTTTTTTTTTAAGGATTAGAGTCAAAGGAGCACAGTAAAAACGGTGTTAGAGTGGCAATTGTTGTTTGCATAGGCCCACCAAAATATGAGGGGCATGGAAAGGAATAACCTTGGCCTAAATACAAAGAGACCCTACCCCTGAAGTTTGCTGGTATAAGACCAACTCTAGGCTCCAGGCAAGCTAGATCGTCCAATCCAAGACATTGTCCGTAGTGCCAACACACTTTTATTTTTCACACAGTCTCTGTTGTTGGTATCATGTTTCTGTATTAAAGATCCTGGAATCTGCATATCCTACAGGGAAGTCAGGATGTGGAGTGTCCTCTCGTTTCACCTCACAATTAAAGGGCAATGCAGGGAGCCCTGTCCTGTAAGCAAGTCGTTGTTGTTAAGTCTTCTCAGTGTTAAGGGAAGTCTCTTTTGAGCAGGTCGATGTCTGAGCAGTGGTAGGGTCTTCCGTGGTAGAGGATTGCTTCCAGGTGATGTTATAGACAAAACTGGATGTTTCGTGGATGGCTTCCCTGGTTCAGGGGTGAATGGAAAATGCCCTTTCTTCTGAGGCCTGTGCCAGGTCATTATGTCAATGTTCAGGGTGTAAGGTCCCTTTGCACTACAAGATTTGTGTGTTCCAATCTCTATTAGATAGGATCTTATTTGTATGTAAAGTATTTTCCCATTTTAATGTGCCTATGCAAAAAAGGAGCAATGCCAAGTGGCGTTATTGGCGCATATGGGGGCCGTAAGAACAAGTCCAACAATCACCATGACATGATTCAATCATAAGCATTAAGCTGGGGGACTCTTTCACCAAAATTCCTTGTTGAACAGCTCATAAAGAGAAGATAAAAAGTGGTTAGAATCATCACTGTATAAGAGAACATTTAGTAAGACTTACAGCTGTCAGAGAAAAAACACAAAATATTCTAAAGAAATAGGTGTCCATTTTATGTCTCTTGAAACAGTTTGGGGTTGTTACACACAATGCACGGCTTTGGTCTGTGATTAGGATTGAGCAGTACTGAAGATAAAAAGAGTAATGTGAAAAAAAAAAAAAAAAAAAAAAAAAAAAAAAAAAAAAAAGAGTAATGTGGGTTAGTGATGTTTGGGGGGGTAAAAGAGTTAAGGAGTAAAAATGAGTAAAAAAAAAAATACTCTTTTTTTTTTCTTTCGGTTTTTGGGTCACACCCGGCGGTGCTCAGGGGTTACTCCTGGCTGTCTGCTCAGAAATAGCTCCTGGCAGGTACAGGGGACCATATGGGACACCGGGATTCGAACCAACCACCTTTGGTCCTGGATCGGCTGCTTGCAAGGCAAACGCCGCTGTACTATCTCTCCGGGCCCGGATAAGGAATACTCTTAATACATGCAGTGCGCGCGTGGGTGCTAGCCCCCGCGCGGTTTTCCATATGTAGACTGGTCAGAAATTGCCAGTAACAAACTTAGTGCAACCGAGCAAATCTCAGCACACCCCAAGTTAGGACCCATCATTTCTGGCCTCCTGGGCTGGAACCCCAGAAGGCCTGGAGGCCGGGGGCAGAAGAGGGGAAGGCTGGGGGCCTATCAAGGCTCCCAGCGCACCCATGTTAGGGAGAAGGCCTTCCACATGGGGTCTCCCCAAACCCCATGCCGGCTAGATCTAGCCTCCAGCTCAAGAGAGGATCGATAGAGCTGCTTTTTTATTTTTTAACCACAGTAATTCTGTCCATTGACAGTTGTTTCATTGAGTTCCAGCTTTGAAATTAAAGATCTAAAATAGTTAATAGAGAAACCAAGGACTTCTTATGTTTTAAAGCAAAAGCATTTGTTGCAGTTATCAGAGATTTACTAAGTGCTTCATTAAAAAAGACAATAGTGCCTAAATAATGAGTATTCTGATACCATTTCTGAAACCGTCTCATTCTTTCTGCCTTTTACCTTTTCATTTTTCTAATACTGAAGTAAGTTTAATGAAGTTAGCTTAAATGTCTAAGATGATCAGTCTAAAGGGTTGTTTTATTTTTTTATTATGACGATGAATAGCCTTGAAGAAATCTATAACCTCGTGTTTTTTTCATATTATAATGAAGAAATTCACATGGTAATTGTTTTTATTAGGCACAAAAATAAGCTGTCTTATGCACAGCTTTACCAGCCAAAATAATTCTCTTATAAAAAGTTTATCTGAAAAATCACCTATTTAAAAGCTTTCCAAGTAAGATCAAAACACTACTGTTGAAAAAAACCTTACTAAATTAATTTTTCTACCACTGTTGTAACTTGTTCCCAAATTATTTTCTTTAAAGATCTGAAGCCAGAGCAGGTAGGGTGCTTGCCTTGCCCATGGCCATCCCAGCATCCTATATGGTCCCCTAAGTACTGTCGGAATGGTCCCTGAGCACAGAGCCAGGAGTAAGCCCTGAGTACCACTGAATGTTGGCCAAAAACAATCTTTTTTTTGGGGGGGGGAGTTCTCAGGAGTTTTGGGGGGTTCTCAGGAAGTACTCCTGGCTCTTTGTGCTCAGACATTACTCCTGGCAGAAATGCAGAGATCGAACCTAGGCCATTTGCATGTAAGGCAAACACCCTACCTGGTGTACTATCACTCTGCCCCTAAAACAAAAACAATTTTAAAAAGATTTATATAGGGCCAGAGAGATTGTACAAGGTTTAAGGCACATGCTTTGAATACAGAGAACCAAGTTCAATCTCCAGCACCACACAGTCAAGCAAGGCCTCTTGGTTTCCCTAGAGGTCCTGAGCACAGTAGGGTGTCCTGGGTAATTCATGGCACCAAAATGCAAGCAATACCACATCCTTTGACCCTCATACTGAACCATCTATCCAGTTGCCAGAGAATTGCTGGCAGGGGTCCATGGGTCCTCTTGCACCCCCAAATTTGTGTTTAGACATTATTTGTATAGCAACAGTGATAAGGTATAATGCCTCAGATAGAATAATAATAGCGAAAGATTAGGGAATACCTGTATTGCATTTACCTTGAATTGTATTTACCTTGAATACTGATTAGTTCAACTTTAAAAATATGTTACCTAGGGCCAGAAAGATAGTATAAAAGTTAGGGTTGCTTGCCTTGCATGAGGCGACCAATTCTGATTCATTCTGTGGCATCTCATATGGTCCCCCAAGCACTGCCAGGAGTGATTCCTGAGTGTAAAACCAGGAGTAAGCCCTGGGCACTGTTAGGCATGGTCCAACCTCCCCCAATAAATAAATAAATAATAAAATAAAGTATAGAAACAGAGGCCACAGAGATAGTACAATAGGTAGGGCACTTGCTTTGCAATGTAGCTAATCAAGGTTTGGTTCTCAGCAGTTGAACCCCACTAGATTTGGTCACAGAACAGAAGGCTCTGTGTATGCAGGATGTGGCTTTCAAAAAAGTAAAAATGGGGGCCGGGCGGTGGCGCTGGAGGTAAGGTGCCTGCTTTGCCTGCGCTAGCCTAGGACGGACCGCGGTTCGATCCCCCGGCGTCCCATATGGTCCCCCAAGAAGCCAGGAGCAACTTCTGAGCGCATAGCCAGGAGTAACCCCTGAGCGTCACAGGGTGTGGCCCAAAAACCAAAAAAAAAAAAAAAGTAAAAATGGTAGTCACCATTATGCTCTTCAGATTTTTTTCTACTTGAGAAGAGTTTAAGTTTAAAGTACTAATTTGAGGATAAAGCAATAATACAGTGGGTAGGGCATTTGCCTTGGACATAGCTGACCCTAGTTCAATCCTCAACATGCCATATGGTCTCTGGGCACCATCAGGAATAATTTCTGAGAGCAGAGCCAGGAGTAAATCCTGAGCACTCCTGGGTATGGCCCAGAATCAAACAAACAAAAAGTACCAATTAGAATAGGATTATCTGATAGTTTGTTTTTGTTTTTTGATTTTTTTGTTTTTCAGCCACACCTGGTGATTCCTGGCCTTGCGCTCAAAAATCGCTTCTGGGTTGGGGGACCATACAGGACTCCAGGGGATCGAATCTCGGTCCGTCCTAGTCTAGCGCATGCAAGGCAGACAGACGCCTTACTGTTTGTGCCACTGCTCTGGCTCCGATCTGACAGGTTTTTCAAACTTCCATCAACCCAGAAATCATTTTATTGACCAACATTTGTTAGATGTTTATGTTCTTATAGCAATTGCTTATCACTCGTTCTCACCCTTGCTCTCTTAGTAGTAAATTCTTGTTTTCCAGGTAGTAATTTCAGAACGCCACCATAATTTCCAAGGATGCCATTAAAGAAAAGTTAATAAATTTTCCTATACATGAATGTACATGGAATCTATCATGCTGAGTGAAATAAGTCAGAGGGAGGGAGAGAGAGAGAGAGAGAGAGAGAGAGAGAGAGAGAGAGAGAGAGAGAGAGAGAGAGAGAGAGAGAGAGAGAGACGCAAAATAGTCTCACTCATCTATGGGTTTTAAGAAAAATAAAAGTCATTTTTGCAACAATCCTCAGAGACAATGAGAGGAGGGCTGGAACTTCCAGCTCACTTTATGAAGCTCACCATAAAGAGTGGTGAGTGCAGTTATAGAAATAACTACACAGAGAACTACCATAAGCATGTGAATGAATGAGGGAATTGGAAAGCCTGTCTGGAGTACAGGTGGGGGTGGGGTGGGATGGAGGGAGATTTGGGACATTGGTGGTGGGAATGTTGCACTAGTGAAGGGGGTGTTCTTTACATGACTGAAACCTAATCACAATCATATATGTAATCAAGATGTTTAAATAAAGGAAAACAAAACAAAAAAAAAAAAAAAGAAAAGTTAATAGCTCAGATCTTACTACTGGCTCTGTGGTCAGAGGCCACTACCAGGACCATATGCAGTGCCAGAATGGAACCTGGGTCACTTGCATACAAGGCAAAAACCATGCCCACTGTACTATCTCTCTGGCCCAATAGAAATTAATTTTTTTCATTGGCTACTCTTGGATTACCTATAGAAATTCATATTTCCAATGTTAATTAAACATTTTACACATTTTGAGGGGGGAGGGTTTGGGTCTCACCCGACAGTGCTCAGGGGTTACTCCTGGCTCTATGCTCAGAAATTGCTCCTGGCAGGCTCAGGGGACCATATGGGATGCTGGGAATCGAACCACCGTCCTTCTGAATGCAAGGCAAATGCCCTACCTCCATGCTATCCCTCCAACCCCTAATTAAACATTTTGATAGTTTGGAAAGACATAATGTTTATTCATGGCGGAAGTGTACTATTTTACAGTTCAAGGACAAGGAGTCCACACTTCATGGTGCTTCCCTATAGTACTTAGCCAGGTATACAGGAATGAAACCTCGGGGTTCAGCATATACACTCCAGCCCTCTGGACCACCTTCCTAGCCTAATCATTTCACAATTTGACGAAACTTAAAAACAACTATAATTGGGGCAGGAGCGGTGGTGCAAATGGTAAGGCAACAGTGAGAAATCTCCATCAGGCAAGATCTCTACTTTTAGCTTTGCCTAGAATATCCTATAATAAAATTTCTTTAGGAAGGCAGTGTCAATATTATCAAACTCATATAAAATCTAGAGATAAGCAAATAAAACTGAATAAATTCTATGTATACAATGAATGAATAATTAGGATATAACATGTAAATACCAGGGCCGTTTTCCAAATGCTTTACATATATGCTTTAATTTAATCCTGTGGCAAGCCTATAAGAGATAGACTATTATAAAACTCATTTTTCAGATGAAAAAACTGAGTCCCTTCTATAAGTTTACATTTACTTACTTAAAGTAGCCAAGCAAATAAACTGTATTGCCAGAATTTAAACCCAGGTACAGGGGCCCAGAGCTGCCTTTTTTTTTTTTTTTTGGAGAGGTTGGGGGTGGGACACGAGCTTACTACAGATTCTATGCTTAAGAATCTCTCCTGGTGGCATTCAAGGAACACAAGTGAACTGCGACAGCTACATGCAAGGCAAATGCCTTCTTCACTGTACTATATTTCTGGCCCCAGATTTGTTCCTAACCACTACACATTTATGAATTAACAGTATCGTGTCATTGCCAGAGAAGCAAATCTACCGATAAAGTACATATTTTAAAACTGGAGAAGTAACTAGCAATTCTCTCTACTGCTTAATAGCTAACTGGGTTCCATACATTAAAAAGAATATGAATGAAAAGAAACAAATCACAAGATAAGCCAACAACACAATCAGAATAGCAAACGTACCTTCAAAGATTTTTTTTCATCTAGAGAAGAAAAGAATCCATGAAACCTAATAAGTAATTTCACATACTTGGAAATCCAAGTGTATGTAGAAGAAACAAAACATGATCCACTGAAGAAATGACTTTAGTAGAAATAGAAAGAAATTTTCACCGGTATTGTCCAAATATCTTACCGCCAAATATCAAATACCTCTGAAATTGTGAAATAATCTTCCCTCCAGATAAAAAAAATACAAGTGCACAAAATTTGGCACAAAATGACCAAGGTTTAATAAACCTATGTTTAAAGGACATGCCTCTCCCTTGGAGTCATGTATCCCAGATTGAAATGGAAAGAATTTAAGTCTAAAGTGAGTCTATTTATTACTCATTATAACTCATTATAAAATCCTATGAGCTAAAAAAAAAAAAAAACCAACTAATCAAACAAATAAAAATCCAAACCCATTTAGTCCTATGCTTTGTGTCCTCTGCATGCCATTGGGATAAATACAACAAAGTTGGAGTTTTAAGTAGGAATGACAGAAGAAAAAAAAAGTGGTTCAAGGGCCAATGGAAAGAGACTATGAAGAAGCTCAGAGGTGGTAGGGCCTGCTGTCTGATTCTGAAATCATACTGAAGTTTGAAGAGAAAAAAGTAGATAATAGTCAATATATAATATTTAATCTTCAAATAAAAAATTTTTACTTGATTTATTTTGGGGTAGGGACTCCCAAATAGTACTTAGAGGATTGGGGACACTTGTGCTGAGTCTTTGACAAAACTAGGCCTGATGTTTGCTACCCACTTTGCTTTAAAATAGTATCTATAGGGACACAGATAGCACAATATGAAGAGAGTTGCTCTGCACAGGGCTGACCTGTGTTTGATTCCCCCACCCCCACCCCAACATTCTCTAAAGTTTTCCATCACCACCAGAGTAATTCCTGAGCCCAGAGCCAGGAGTAACCCCTGAGCATCAACAGGCATGACACAAAAACAAAAACAAAACAAAACACTCTTTTTTTGTTTTGTTTTGTTTTTTGGGTTTTCGGCCACAACCAGTGACACTTAGGAGTTACTCCTCGCTATGTGCTCAGAAATCACTCCTGGCTTGGGGGACCATATAGGACACCAGGGGATCGAACCGCAGTCCGTCCTAAGCTAGCAGGCGTAAGGCAGATGACTTACCGCTTTGCTCCACCACTCCGGCCCACAAAACACTCTTAAATTCTCCCTTTCCATTCATTATTCCTGGTTAACTGTTAAAAATTGCAGTCCAAGAAAATCAAAATATTCTAATTCACTGCCATGCATTTAACTTGATATTCTGTTTCTAAACCATGCACAAAGACTTTCTGTGTTCTAAGACTCGCATATAACTAAAAGGCTTTACAGATGGTGAAATAGGGGTTGGTGATGAGGCCCAATGGACAAAGCACATACCTCACATGTGAGGCCTTGGGTTCCATCTGGTAGCCCAGGTCCTAAACCCCAAATGTGGTCCCCACACCACCAACAAAAGATGGTAAAATTAATATAAATAACTGTGCTACTAAAAATAATTCCCATAAGTATAAAACATACTATCTGCAAGAAAACAAAGCCATCCTTCCTATCAATTGCTTTGGGGGGTGAGGGCAAAGTAGGCTCAGAATTCAACTTTTTTGTTTATATTTATGGGCTTACACACCTTGCAATGATCAGGTTTTACTCCTGGATGTGCACTCAGGAATCACTTCTGAAGTGTAGGGGACCATATGGATGCTAGGTATAGAACCAGAGTTTGCCTGGTACAAAGCAAACATCCTACCCATCCTGTACTATCACTCTGGCCCCTCACAATTCTTCACTAAAAAAGCTAAGGTTACAATCTGGAGATAAACTCAAGTGGTAGAACATTTGGGGGGTATGGCTCTAGGGGTCCTCAGCAACCCAAAGAGTAGTCTTTGAATTCCATGCTAGTGTAGGGCTTTCCTTCTTTTTTTATTTTTTTTTATTTTCTTTTTTGTGTTTCTGAGCACCTACGAGGTGGTGCTCAAGACTTTGTCCTGACTCTACACTCAGGGATCACTCTGGCAGTTCTCAGGGGATGCCAGAATCAAATCCTGATCCGCTTCGTGCAAGACAAATGCTCTGTCTGCTGTTCTATCTCTCAGCCTAGTGTCACCTTTTCATCCACAAACAAATGCTTGCTTGGCCCATGAAGGATAAGCCTCTGAACTCCAAGTTCAAGTTGTCCCAAGCATGTGGCTCAGACAACCAAGTACTCTGGCTTCAAGACCAGCAGCCCTGTTGGTGCCAGCTGGACACACATTGATGCGTAGGGGAAAAGTCAAACAGTAATATGACACACTTGAAAATGTCCTGTTTCGCTCTGAAACGACTTAAAGAGTCAGAGAACCGAAAGCATGAGTTTACTCAGTCTTGGGCCTTAATTCACACCCAGAAGTGTCACATTGCTGAAATTACAGCTGTACTGGCAGAATGTGCCACAAGTACCACGTCCTACCCTAAGACTAGCCTCCAGTTCCCGGCACAAGATGTTCTACTACAGAACAAACACTCTGGATGTCAGCACACAAGCCCACAGAAATCCAGGACCCAGAATCTGATTTTTCTCCTCGGTGCTACTGTAGCAGGGAACACATACATGAGAGATTTGTTACAGCAACGTAAGCGAGATCACATTTTCAGCAGATCAGGGCCTGACCTCTGCTACGGAAAGGCAGGATAAAATATAAGATCAACTAGCTACATTATTGCATGCCTCATCTCGCACAGAGAGACGGTATCATTATTAGACAGTCTAAAAGACAAGCAAACAACTTCAACCCTATTATTTCAAGTATTACTAGAAAAGAAAAGAGGGCTGGGAGATAAGATAGATGGCTTACAGGGCCTGAGCACGTGGTTTGCATGCAGAAGCCTATGTTTGATCCTTGGAACCATAAGTGGAACCCCCATCACCACCAGGGGTCATGCTTGAGAAATGTCAGGAAGCGTTCCTGGGCAGCTGGAGTGCCCCCAAATCCAGCTCCCCCCATAAAAAAAAAAAAAAACAGGGGGGGGGCGGGAAGAAGAGTATGAATACAAAGCACACAAAACTGAGACTTGGGGGAGAAAGGAAAGGAGGGGAGACTAAACTAGAAAGGAGCAGAAGAAAGCTCAGAGGCAAGAGTTGTCAGAGGCAATGATGGAGGATGAGACGAGTTGACTGTTGACTGAACCAGCTGCAAAAAAGGGGAGCAGCATGAGATGGGCCCCCCCCTTCCTCCAAGGTTCTCCTAGGCTGGCCAAGCTTGGTCCCCAGCTAGGGTGCAGAGTTGCGACCCAGCCCAGCTCCCCCTCAAAAAATCTGGGCCTGCCACTTCAAAGGGACCCAAGCAAGACCACCCCAGGGCCAGATCTGCAATTTTTACAGAGGCTAAACCAGGACCACCTAATGCTCTGAGACTACGACTTTACAGAGGCCCCCCCAATAGCATAAAGAGGCAGCTCAGGGTTCCCTGGACGCCTCTGGGTGAGACCCCCAAAAAGTCCTAGACTATGTTCGCTGGAGCATGCGGTGGGTCGAGCCCAACCTCTGCAGGGGCAACCCCAAGACAGCTCCCCTCTTGCTGCAGGGCCCAAGGGGGGCTGTCCCGGAGCGCTAAGTCTGAAGATTTTGCAGCAAAGAGGGGCAGAGCGGGGCTTGAGGGGTCCGGCTCCCAGGCCCTTTTGCACCCTCAGCGAGGCCGGGGAGGAGAGGGGAGCATGCACGGTCGCCCCGGCCCGCCTTTGCACGAGGCCTGACTCCGGGGTGCCACGTTTGGGGGGGGGGTCCTGTCTAGCGATGGAATCGGAGCGACTGTCATTTGGGGAGGTCCCCTGCGCCCTGCGCCCTGCACCCCGCGTCCCGTGGCCCTTACCGCCGCTCGGCTGCAGAGGACGAGGCGGCCACGCGCGCGGGGCGGTCCTTTGGCGCCCGATCCCCAGTGCACCGAGTCAAAGAGAGGCTCCGGGGCCGCCGGCTCAAGCCAGGCGCGCGCCCTCCAAGCGCCTTCCGGAGCAGCAGAGCCGGGGGTGTCCCACGCACCCAGCCCCGGCGCGGCGTCGCAACCCGGATCGTCCGTCCCGGGTCCGCCCTAGTTTAGAGCCCCGACGCGGCCCCGCTCAGCTCCCGGGTGCTCGCTTTTGGGGGCGGAGCAGCACGGCGAGACGCGATTGGTCCGTTCCCGGGTGATGTCAGGCGTTTCTTCGCGCCGATTGGTCCAGCCGCGGTGCGTGCCGCGAGTAAACAAACCCCGCCCCCTGAGGCTTCCCGCGGAGGCTCCGGGAAGGGGCCCGCGTGGGGAAGGGGCGACTGCGGGCGTCCTTGCACCGGCCATCCAGGCGCCTAGCGGAGAGGAGAGGCCTGGTGGGCATCGGCGTTCCCCGACGCTCATCCGCCGCCTCCCGGGCGGGCTGCAGGCTTGAGGCCTAAACTGTGTACGGCACGCCCTTTCCTCTCCCTTCCTCTCCCTTCCGCCGGCCCCGGAGTGGGAATCGAATCCAGTTTCAGCCATCCGCCTCCATCCTGCAGGCTCAGGCGCAGGCGAACCCCCTTTCTCCCTTAGAGGCGATCTGGGGCATCTCCAGTTGAGGCCCCCAGGCTCATCTCACTGATGGATTGCCCCAGGGTAGCAGCAAGGTGGCTTGGGGGTCTAGCGACTCTAATAAGGTCACTGGGAAGACCCCCTGGTAGGTGGTGGGGTCTTCATCACTCAGACAAGTAGAATCCAAACCCGACCCCCCCCCCTTAACCCTACACCCCTTTACTAGGACGTTTAGTTGAATATTAAGACAGTTGTGTGTTAATTCTGTCTTCTGTGCAAGATCACCTTGTGTGTTTATTCTGGGCTGGAAAAGATATGAAAAGGAAAGAAGAAAAATTAAGTGTTTTTGATGCCAGGGTCTTCTAGGGGAGAGAAAAATGAAATGGAGAAATTTGAGATCTCTCATTGCATCTTTAATGGTGGTGCAAGATTGTCCACAGAAACGGTGCCAGGAGTTGAAGGAGGCCCAGAGACACTCTCAACACAGTTTCGGAGAGGCAGACACCCCACCATGCAGGCCCCAAACTCCTTCTGTTTTCTAGGAACAAGTCGAGAAAGGGGGTATTTTGTTTCCAGGGGTATTTTGCTAGAGTGTGAAGATAACAAAAATGAGCGAAAGTGGAAACCCCATCCTCAAGGACCTCAGTCTAGCAAAGGAGTGTCTGTAATCACCCCCGATATGATAAAAAACAACCATTGAAGTAGAAAAGCAGGGCCGTGGAATAAATGAATGGGAGAAAGGAAAGATGGCAGTGACTAGAAGCTGCAATTCTCCCAGTGTCTTTGGGGAAGGGGGAGAAAGGTGATCAGACACTGCTGTTCAGGGGCCGTTACTCGTCCCATGCAATGCTTGTTGAGGATGTTCGTGATGTGGGGATCCAGCGGGGGTCTGCTACAAGCAAAACGAGTACAGTATCTCTGACTAATTCCAGAATCTCTGTATAAGGAAAATTTTATTCTATGTTGGAGATAATCCAATCCTATATTGGAGAGCTTTGGCTACTGGAGGTCCTCTATAATCTTTATATGAATGTCTTAAGTGAAAGTCTGGAGATGAATATTAAACTGAACTGAACTGAATATTAGACATATGAAGAGTTGGCAATTTTCATATGGTTCAACTTACTTTTCTACAGAGTTAATTTGAGGATTTTGCTGCGTAATGCAGATAGTAGTGGTTCAATAAGTGATGGCTATGATGATCATTCAATAATAGTGCTTTTGAGAAAAATTATTTATAAATTGGTGTTTCATAACACAACCCAACACCATGAAGGGAAATGGGCAATGAAAGTTTCAAAATTCCCATATACCAGTTTGATCTAGCTGTGAATTTCCATGACCTAATCAGTGTATGCTGTAAGAGACTAAATGCTAGTTTCACAGCAGGCCAAGAAATTCAGAATAAAGAACAGCTTGGTTTGGAAGCCAAAAGCTGAACAGAATAAATTTTCAAGTTGCAACCGGCAGGAAAATTCATGTAAATCAATTTTTCATTCCCACCCACAGTTCCAATTTAGCCCATCAGTCAGTTTTCTCTCTTCTCATTCCTCCATCTTTCTTCCTTTACAAAGGAAAAGGAAGCATCCACTGCCTCTAATGCCAAAGAAAGGTCTGAAACATGGCAGAGCTCAAGTTGATGCTGCAAGCACTTATGGAGTGCTTACTATATGCCAAGCACAACATGAAGCATTGGAAATGGAAACAAAAAGGTTTGAGATGTCTGTTCACAGCTATGCTATGCGTTCAATTCAGTTCCTTGGTTTCCTCCACTGTTGTGTATGAAGACATCCAAGAAGTTAATAAGTTTAGCTAGAGAATTAATAGTCCATGGAGTGACACAAGCAAAGAATGCTTTGCTAATGAGGGTCCAGATGCTTTTGTCTGCCATCTTTCCTGGAGGAAGATAATCCACAGGGACTTGCCCTGGCTTCCTCTTCCCTTCACACATATCTTTCGAGATGTACTCACACATTTAGGCTTGGTTATCATTAGATAGGTACTTTTGTCTGCCCTTCCTCCCATGTTGCTTGACATTGAACAAGAATTATCGTATGTGGAAGACAGACTGGGTGCTCAGTCCATGAGTCTGGGAGCCCCTGACCCCATGCTTGTCTCCCTTATGTCTGCTTTTTTTAATTCCTTGTGGTGTCCTGCTTCAGGCCTGTTCTCCTAGGGCTGGACTTTGGCACCACCCCTTAAATCCACATGCCTTCTCAGTTTAGTTCAAATAATACTTTCTCCTGGAAGGCTCTGCCCAAGAACTATCTCCAACTCTTTTCCCATAAAATTCTATTTCTCTTTCAGACTCCACCCTTTTCCATTGTCAGATTCCTGAGGTTTGGAACATTCATCCTAATCACTGTCATCTTCTCTGTGCTTTGCAGGATGTTTGCATTGATAGGTGTCACAGTTGAGAGTTGAAAGAAGCATGAATAAAGTATCTCTATGCCAGTACAGAGTTCTGTAGAGAGGGGATTATGAGAAAGATTACAAACTAATCTCAAAAAATAATATGATGAATCTAAATCTTCCCGGGTAGGCCAGCCTAGGTTGACAACTCTGGGGCCTTCTTAATATGGAGATAGGCAGATTCTCCTTTCTGCCTGAAAGGAAAGCAGCCTTTAGTCACACTGGATATCCTTCAATATAGGAATAGTCCAATTCCACAGTTGAACCTCATCAAGTTACCAAGACACCAAGTCATTTCAGCTCCATAGTTCTTGACCACATGACCACATAAGTGGTACATGACTTCCAACTTCATAGTACCATCAGCCAAGTTGGATCACAGCAAATCTTATGGGAAAGTTGCATAGAAGACCTCCGAGTTTAATGAGTGAGAAAAATAATAGAGAAGGCTCAAATAGCACCAATTCACTGCTGTTAAATCTCAGACAATAGCTGCTGTATTGATCTAAGTTTTGGTAATTCCATTTGCCTTTGTGTTCTAACAAACAACATGAAGTCATTAATTTTTTTGGTGGGGGAGTCACACCCGGCAGCGCTCAGGGGTTACTCCTGGCTTTATGCTTAGAAATCGCTCCGGGCAGGCTCGGGGGACCTTATGGGATGCCGGGATTTGAAACACTGTCCTTCTGCATGCAAGGCAAACGCCTTACCTCCATGCTATCTCTCTGTCCCCGAAGTCATATTTTTTGAGCCTGCTAAAGGAAGCAGGCTGGGATGGTAGGTGGGAAACTGGGGACATTAGTGAAGCAGAGGTCATACTGATGGTGGGATTGGTATTGAAACATGCAATGCCTAAAACAATTGCAGTATGAACGACTTGGTACATCATAGAGTTATAATAAAAATATTTTAAATACAAGAAAAATACAAATTAAATTTAGATGGAAGCATCTCTAGCTAGAGAGACAGTACAAAGTTAAGGCACTGATCTTGCAACAACAGCAATTGTGTCCCTGGTACTACCAATGTCCCCCAAGCACCAACAGGAGTGATCCCTGAGCATGGAGCTAGAAGCTTTTACCATTAGTGAGTGTGGCCCTTAGGGGCCAGAGCACACCTCTGAGACAGCTGTTCTGCCCCTGAGCCACGCATGGACTCCTGCTTAGTTTTGCGTGTTTTTTGTACCTCTATGTCTGGTGTCTAGTTTTATTACTCACCAGAAATTATTTCTCTACTCAGTGACTTTTACAGTCACTTTCCTGCACAGAAAATGGAGCTCACTCCTTTTCAACAATGCAAAACTAACACAAGGTACACAATATTGTCTCTTAATGCACAGTTGAGATGTCTCATTTTTTTCCCCTTTCTAGTCTACTATCATTAATTTTCTCATACACACCTCCTTTGCACTGAAGGTTTTCAGAGGGTCTTACTATGTATGGGGGGAGAGTTCAAATGTTCACAGCCCATCATATACAGATTTTGCCTGTTCTCATTTCCCATACCTATTCTGAGACAAAGTCTTTTGCTGTGGCTTCGTGGTGTTGCTTCATGGTGCTGAGGGGATCATGCAGTGACAGGAATCAAACTCGGGGCTAATGCAAAGCATGCACTCCAGCCTACTGAGCTATCACCTGGATAAGGCAAGTTCTTATAAGCAGATAGTCCTTTTGAAAAATAAAAATGATTCAAGGTAGAGGAGGCACTGGGATGAAACTGGAGAAGTCATTCCAAGGTTTTACGACTGAGATCTCAGTGTTGGAGGCCACAGGGGACTCACAGTGTCAGAGACACTAGAGTCAAGGGGGCACACATCAGAATCCTACACAGACTGAGTGGTGCTCAGGAGTGACCCTTTCTGGTGCTTGAGAAACCATTTGCATGCCTGGGATCATGTGAGACAAGGGCTTTGTTTGTTTGTTTGGGGGCTACACCCAACTGTGCTCAGGGGTTACTCCTGGCTCTGTGTTCAGAAATAACTCCTGGTGGGCTCAGGGGACCATATAGGATGCTGGAGATCCAATCCAGGTTGGCCACATGCAAGGCAAAACACCCTACCCACTGTGCCATCGCTCTGGCCCCAGACAAGGGCCTTGATTCCTGCACTCTCTCCAGCTCGAGTGTTATTAACTATCTAAGGAACATGAATAATCCAGGCATGGAAAATCGGGTAGATAGCACCTTAATTATTGACAAAGCTGGACATTATCCACCACACCTATTCTCGTGATTTTAGAATAAGAGGGGGCACTTCACTTCTGCAGGTTTCTAACTAAAATTCATAACTTTAACTCTACATAGCAAGACCAGGGCAGCCCAGGTATAACGACCGTCTATAATTGTCAGTTTTGAGTAGTATCAGGAAGGGCCTTGTGGGGCTGCTGGAGTAGGCAGTTAGCTTAGTTGCTTAGGGTGCCTGCCTGGCCAGAGGAGCAGGCCTGAGTTCTACCCCTAGGGCTTCACTCCTTTGCTATGCACACCCCAATAGTGCTGCTGTTTGGGCAGGCAAACTTGCTGCTTGGTTTTTAGGCCACCTCTTTAGTGATTTCTGCAGCCACACAAGCGAGCCACATGGCCAGGAAGTGCGGCCCCTGGTGGGCACCCATGTCGCTGCAGCAACCTCTCCAGAGCACCGCAAGGAAGTAGACCAGCATGGGAACCAGCAGCAGTGCAAGCTGCGACAGCAGCATAGCCACAGGCCCTAGGACCACAGCCAAGCGTGTGGGCGACCCCATTACTGCAACGACTAGGGAAGGGAGTTGGGGGTGGGAGTGGGGATGAAAAATAAGTGTAAGACTGAAAATCTGTCACACAGGATGACTTGCTCGGGAGACCTGGAAATGCGATGCATTCATCCTGGACTGAATCTTGGAAGAGAAAGTATTTGGTTGGAAAAGGAACAAAATTCAAAAACGATCTGCATGTGAGTGAATGTAAATTTCCATGTAAATTTCCTGGTTTTAATAATTGTACGATGTATGTATATCATATGTAATATGATCATTAAATTGGGAGAATACTTGAGAACAATTTCAACACCTTTCTTCAAGTTTAAAATCAACTCAAAATTAAGATAAGAACACAAAATTGGGGGGAACCTTACTCAGATTCTAATTTAGTGAATCTGGAACAAGGCCTGCTTTTCTGAAAACAAAACAAAGCAAAAATAGGTCTCCAAATCCTATTTCACTGGCAAAACTCGTTTTTCTCCTTGTATTAAGGTAAAATGGACTTATAATGGAATTACATATATTTAAAGTTAACAATAATTTAATTGGGGCCAGAGAAGTAGCATGGAGGTAAGGCATTTGCCTTGCATGCAGAATGTTGGTGGTTAAATCCCAGCATTCCATATGGTCCCCTGAGCCTGCCAGGAGCGATTTCTGAGCACAGAGCCAGGAGTAACCTCTGAGCGCTGCCGGGTGTGACCCAAAAACCAAACCAAACAAAACCAAACCCAAAACAAACAATAATTGAATTATTCTAATACAGGTATACATGCAGAAAGCCCATAATCAGCCATAATAAGCTTCCATAATGAAGCTGGAGAGCTAATTACCTTGCACACGGCTGACCCTGGTTCAATCCTTGGCATTACATATGACCTCCTGAGCCCCACCAGAAGTGAACCCAGAGCAAAGAGCCAGGAGTAATCCCTGAGCACAACTGGGTGTATCTCCAGAACTGAAAAAAGATAATGGCTCTATCCTTAGGAGACAATTCTATGTGACTTTCTCATTTCTGTTGGTCTTAAAGACAGAGACATTGAATCCTCTGTGTCAATTTCAACCTCCAGAGGAGAGGAGGTGTTACCCCATCTCCTATTCTTCCTGTGTGTCCTTACCTACTAGTTAGACATGCCCATTTCTGGGAGGGGTCTTTGGTAGTAGTAGTAAAAGGTTTATCCTCAGGGGCAGGAGGGAGATGGATGGATGGGGAGATTGGGAGAGAGTGAGCGAGGAAGGAGCAGGAGAGGAGATGGTTGAAACCTGTTAAGATGTCAGGGCCAATAATGGAGATGGCTTGAAAGGTTATGATAGGCCACACATGTGTTGGCTAGGGCCTTGAATAAAGCTGATGTCTCCTAAAACCTGCCTGTGAGTTTTCTCCCCACCGCTATCCTCAACCTGCAGACCGGCTGGCTGGAGAGAGTTGCAGACGCATGGCCTGGGCCAGCAGAGAAAGGCTCCTCCATCCAGGGCTGCCATCCCATCACCATCCAGCCCCATCCAGGGCTGTTATTCTACAAAGAGAGTTATTTTCAGTCTGGTATATTAAAATAATCTGAAGCAAGCATGGGACAGTTTATTTTGCAACAAGATTATCTCAACAAGAGCCTTATTTTCTCAAAGTTGCAACCCCTCAGCTAGACACAAACCTACTGGGGTTCAGTTTCTGCTGTTCTACTGGGAGGTGCAAGGCAGAAAAGCAAATATTTGGGCTTATTCCTGGCTTTGCACTCAGGGTTCACTCCTGGTAAGGCTCAGGAGCCCATATGGGGTGCCAGGGATTGAACCACCTTCAGCTGGTCTTTTCAGTTCTTAAAAGTTTGGTGATGAGGCTGATAGACACAAAGAGATAACCCTCAGTGCTGCTAGAGTCCATGGGAATTTCCAAGGCTGGCTGGCAAATATTTTTAACCACATGGTGGCAGTGGTGGTGGTGGAAAAGAGGTATTTATTAAATCTGATGTATTTTTCTTACCGTTTCCATTGTTTAAGTGTTGTTCCTTTTTCCAAATAGCCAAGGAAAAAAACCTATGATTATTATGTTCTAATTAATTTTTTCCTAGGATTTCAAATTCTTTAGAAATATTGCTATAGTGTGATGAACTTTAAAAGTCTCTAACATTTCTCCTTTTTTATCTATTTTATCAGACTAATAACTACCTTCAGCTAAATAACTCCCCCTCTTTTCTCCTCCTTTTTTTGTTTTTGTTTTTGTTTTTGTTTTTGGGCCACACCCGACGGTGCTCAGGGGTTACTCCTGGCTGTCTGCTCAGAAATAGCTCCTGGCAGGCACGGGGACCATATGGGACACCGGGATTCGAACCAACCACCTTTGGTTCTGGATTGGCTGCTTGCAAGGCAAACACCACTGTGCTATCTCTCCGGACCCCCTTTTCTCCTCCTAACTCAATATTTATTATCCTTTTGCAGAAGGAACCCCTGCACTGGGGGAAACAGGACATTCCAGATTCCAGGCAGTTTGGTAGAAGCTCTTTTGATAAAGATGTCACTAAATATGCATGTAAAACTGAAGCAATGGACAGAGAAACATTTAAATAAAAATGACTTTAATGCATAATATGTCTAAATCAACCAATTACTCTCGCATTGTAGTTTCCCCAAACAATTTCAACCAATAAATTTCAGAAGGATTTTTTTCAGCAGTCCTAGGCTGCTAATGTCCCATCATTATTTTAAATAATTTCCTTTCAGTTATTTAAAATCTAAGTATTTGAAGACAAAGTATATTTTTGACGAGTTCCATCATCATCTTTGCCATAAATAATGAACTTATTCCAGTAATTTCCACTGTGTAAGAATACAGACTAGAGACAAATCAGCTTGAACAGGATTTTAAAAGGTTTAGTTACATGTAATCTCTTTTCTGATCAGAGTAAACTCAAATCACCTCAAATCATTGTAGTAGTTAATATATGCTTATTTCTGTGATTCAATGTACAAAAACAAACCCAGAAAGCATTATTAAATAATTTCCAGGTAAAGTTGAAAACACCCAAAAGTTACAGTAGACAAAAGAGTATAAGGGGAACATTTATACATACATGAAAAATATTTATAGATCTTTAATAATAAATAGCTTATGCAGTTCTCAATGACTATTCGATAAAACTATGAAATCAGTAAATGAGATCAAAGGAGTAAAATGATGAATTTATGGATGTCTATGAACTGGAATCTACAGTTGTTGTCTAACAACAGGCAGTTGATTTTTAGAGTAATATTGCACAAAATCATTTTGAAATAGTAATACAAATCACATATTTTAAATTAAAAAATTAGAAACACACACATAACTCAGTACAAACTATATATATGGATGGCCACTTAACATTTTAAGTAGAGGCCTTTGAGGTTTTTTTGATATTACACAATATTCACTAGGCTGATTTTTAAAAAATGACAAAAGAGAGAAAAAGAAACAAAGCAAGAAAGAAAAGAAAGGAAGAAAGATTTCTTTTCTTTTTTTTTTCTTTTTTTTGGGTTTTTGGGTCACACCCAGCTGTGCTCAGGGGTTACCCTGGCTATCTGCTCAGAAATAGCTCCTGGCAGGCACGGGGAACCATATGGGGCACTGGGATTCGAACCAACCACCGTAGGTCCTGGATCAGCTGCTTGCAAGGCAAACATCGCTGTGCTATCTCTCCAGCCCCAAGATTTCTATAAAAATATGGTTAATTTAAAGACAGGGTTCATTTAGCAAACAGCTCAATCAACCAAAAGGCAGAGGACATAAAAAAACACTTCAGTGAAGAGGATAAACGAATGGTGCATAAAGTGTTTGAAAAGATGTCCAGCATCATGATGAAGATCTGGGGAAAGTAAATGAAAGCCACACATGTTATCCCAGGAGTTCCTTGAGAAACTGGGGCAACAGCAAAGGCTGGATAGAACTTTGGAGAAGGAATCCCGTGGTAGGGCAGGCCGTACAGTGACAAGTTCTGCCATGCTAATCACTAGCCCAGCAGTTTCCTGGAACGCATCATCTTATCTCACTTCTGTTCTAAATCACACATTTGCATAGATGGAGCCGTTTTTATGCTAATAAACCAAATTTATGATGTGTGTATACTGGAAAGGCTGGGAGTGGAAATAGAGAACCTCAAAAATACTTGATTCTATAGGTTTCTGCTACTATTGTCTCTTTTCTTCAGGTCATTTCTCGGGACATGGGGTGACAAGAAGTCATGACTGGTAACAGTTAGTGCCAGGGTTTTTATGGCTAGGAGACATTCTAACTTCAAAATGCCAATGCAACTCTGCATCACCTGTCACAATGCTTTCTTTGGAAGTTACCCACTTTATTATTGGGGGGCTCCCAGCATTGTCCAGAGCTTCTGTAGGTCACAGGGCTTGTTCTAGCTGTGCAGGATTGGAGGATTAGTGCTTGACCCTATAAATCCATTGCTCTTCTGCCTGGAGGTACTGGGGTTCACAGTGATGTTGGAACTGAAGGGAAGGTGGGGTTTCCCAAATACAAGGCATGTACGTCAGTCCTCAGAGCCAACTTTTTAGCCTAGGGTGACCTGTTTTGACAAGTAACTAGAAGCCTGGCATTAGGCAGTTAAGAATATGATTCAGGTTGTACTGTAGGCTATTAATTCTAGCTGAGAAACATGACTGCACTTTCTCCAAAAAACATCAGAAACCAGTGAAGACTGTAGACTCATCAGCCTTCTGGTCTACAACTGGGATGATTCAAGAATCATCTAAGAACCCAAGGTTCCAGTTTGTTCTCTCCTCTAAGAATAACGTCTTTCTCACCAAATCCTCAGTTATCATAAAGACTGCTCTTGATCTAACAGTGGGGCCTTCCGACGTTCTTCCCCATAGCAGCAGACAGAGGTTGACTTTCTTCAAATCCTATCTGTTTACCATCTTCAGTCCAATCCCTAAACCTGTGGAGAGAGGCTTAACTCACATATTAGAAAGCATTTTGGACTATGTATGGCTACACAGAGCTGCCTGCAAGTGGGTCAGCAAAGGGAGAACCCATCAGTAAAGCACACGAGGGATCCTGGCACTGAAAACAACAGGTTCTTCATCCACCAAAACAGATTTCACTTGTCAGAAATCTAAGCTGCCCTTTCAACAACGAAAATCACACTTTTAAACTTGATCTTGAACTTAACCCCACCAACAAAAAAGAATAGAGTTAAGCCCTAGGCAGACAGGGGTTTTGCTTTCCAGGAACATCTGGTTGGTCTGCAAGGCATTCATCAAAAAAAAAAAAAAAAAAAAAAAACTGAGCCTCTTTTTTGTTCCCAGATGAAAAAGAAGCAGAAAGACTGACCAAATCAAAGACTGCTGAGTCTATCTTATATCACCACTCAAGATGAGAAGATGAGGGGGCATGGGGAATTTAGAAGCAGAAAACAATAACAACAAGAATCTCTTTTTAAAACTCTATTAACTGGGCAGGAGAGATAGTATGGAGATAGGGCATTCACTTTGCATGAAGAAGGACGGTGGTTCAAATCCCGGCATCCCATATGGTCCCCTGAGCCTGCTAGGAGTGGTTTCTGAGCATAAAGCCAGGAGTAACTTCTGAGTGCTTCTGGGTGTAAACACCCCCCCCCCCACAAAATTCTATTAACTAAGTGAAATGATTTTAAGATACAAACCCAGGGGCCAAAGAGGTGGCGCAAGCGGTAGGACATTTGCCTTGCAGGCTCTAACCTAGGACTGTTAGATCTCCCCCTGCATCCCATATGGTTCCCCAAGCCAGGAGAGATTTCTGAGCACATAGCCAGGAGTAACCCCTGAGCGCCACCAGGTGTGGCCCAAAAACCAAAAAAAAAAAAAAAAAAAAAAGATACTATCCCATTTGGAATAACAACCATTTCCTAAGATAAAGAGTGATAACTTTTTATATAACTTTTGATGATAGACATTACATATTCACAGAGTCTGCTTTTTTTTATTTTTTACTGTTCTGTATTAGTGATTTTAACTGAGCATAGTTTTTTTGCTGTTTTGTTTTGAGGCTAAAGCTGGTCATACTCTGGAGCTACTCCAAGAGTAGCTCAGTTCTTAGGGAGCAGCGAGGGAACTAGGGTCTCCTGCATACAAAGCATATGCTCACCCTCTCTCTTCCAGGGCTCTAAGGACAAATAGGAGACATTTGGCAATGTTTATTTCTCTCTCTCTCTCTCTCTCTCTCTCTCTCTCTCTCTATATATATATATATATATATATATATATATATATATCAAACCTTTCATACATGCGAGGCAAGTGTTCTATTGCTCACATATATCCTTGTTCCCCCAGGAGACATTTTTTTTTTTTTTTTGGTTTTTGGGCCACACCCGGCAGTGCTCAGGGGTTACTCCTGGCTGTCTGCTCAGAAATAGCTCCTGGCAGGCACAGGGGACCATATGGGACACCGGGATTCAAACCAACCACCTTTGGTCCTGAATCGGCTGCTTGCAAGGCAAACGCCGCTGTGCTATCTCTCCGGGCCCCCCCCAGGAGACATTTTTGACCATCACAACTGTTGATATTTTTTTCATAATTAGCTGGGAAGTTACTAAATACCACACCTGCACAGCATAACAAAAAAGTATCTGTTCCAAAAGTGAATAATGCTGAGGTTAAGAAACCATGTCATAGCTGGGCACACAATATTTATTTATGTTTTGAAGGTATAAAAATTTTTAAAAATCAATAAGAAGAGTAGAAAGGCAATTAGCATTGATCAATGAAGGAATCTACAAGAATCCTGCATGTTAGATATTGTCAAAAAATACCCTATTGACCCACAATGAGAAATTAAGCCATAATGAGAAATACTAATATTATAGATTTTTAAAGCTTCGAATGTCAGCAGAAGGATCAGTGAGATAGTACAGTGGGGAGGGTGCTTGCCTTGTTTGAGATTGACCCAAATTCAATTCCTAGCATTGATTACAGCCCCAATTCCCACCAGGAGAGATCCTTAAAAACAGGGTCAAGAGTAAGACCTGGACCCGGAGAGATAGCACAGTGGTATTTGCCTTACAAGAAGCCCATCCAGAACCTAAGGTGGTTGGCTCGAATCCCGGTGTCCCATATGGTTCCCCGTGCCTGCCAGGAGCTATTTCTGAGCAGACAGCCAGGAGTAACCCCTGAGCAACGCCGGGTGTGACCCAAAAACCAAAAAAAAAAAAAAAAAAAAAAAGAGTAAGTCCTAACCTAAGGGGTTTTGGCACAAAGACTAGGGTAGGGGTGGGTGGGAAGAGTCAGCATACAAGGGAGAAATAAACTTGAGAAAAGGCTCAACTAGTTTGCTCTATTGATTTAGATTATCAATAACTATCTCTAGAAGTGAATGTGGTCACATTCTTCTAATTTTGGTCAAATATTACAAAAGACTTACTCAAATCTGTCACTAAAAACAATCACACACAAATAAAAGATAATTTCTAGGACTAAAGATATGGCTCAAGTAGTCTGAGACTCAGCACCATTGGGGACAGCCCTGGAGGTTTGTCTCCAAAATGATCTAAAAAAATTAACTTATAGACAGAAGAAAAATATTGGCCACTGATTTTGAGGAGTTAATTTCTTAACTTTACCAAACCAAGGTTTAGTCTTAATTTTGTGGCTGCCCAATGAAGAATAATGAGGAAGGGATATGAATTAACAAACGCTGTTTCCAAAGTATTCCAATGTAGAGTACCCAAATAAAAAAGAAATAAAAGAAATTTTTGCAAGACAGTCATATGCACTGAGAAGTAGAATCACTAGGAAGGAGAAAATCAATTGAGCTCTGTCTCACGTCACTTTGACAGAAAACCATGTAACTGGCAAACTTAGTTTTGCAAAAAGATTGTATGAAATAGAATGGAAAATAGAATAAGAAATGATCTTATAATCTTATAATAAATAATGCATCTGACTGAGTTCAGAAAACAAAACAGATTTACTGAACAAACAAAAATGATTTCCAAATCTTCAAGTTAGTGACATGAATTATTTGCTATTATGTTTCCAACATAATAAAAAACCCTAAGGTCTGAGAGATAACACAACAATTAGAATGTCTGACTAGTAGAGGATGACCCAGTTTCAATTCCCAGTACCACATGGTCATCAGAACATTGTCAGGTATGTATTTGGAGAAACACAGCACTTCCAGGGTGTCCTGAATATCCCACATTGCATCCTTGTATCCTTGCATTGAACCAATAGACTGGTTGGCTGAGAATTGGTAGGAAACCCCCTCAAAGCCCCTGAGCACTGCTTGAAAGGTTGTCCCCCCAAAATAGATAAAAATATTTTAAAGAATATTAATTAAAAAAGATACTTAGGTTTATTTAAATGGATTTTTGGAGCAGTGTGATTTGTCTCTCACTGTGGATCTCTGGCTCAGAAATGGGAAGAAAGCATTTGTGGAAATCAGCTCCCGCCCCCTCTGTCAATATGTGACAGAGACTAGAAGAATGGCTGAACACCAGAAAGATATCTGGATGAGAAAATCACCTCAATGAAGGCTCAGATCACCAAGAAAGTCAGACCTGCTGACCTATCAATAAGGCACTTCATTAAAGCAAGGAAGACCTTTCTGTAAGCATCTCAGCACCCAAGCAAACCAAATGGTGAGACTTCATGGCTGACTTGTCTTTATCAGAAAAGAGAAAGCAATATAATTCGTGAAGGAAAAGACTGTGCTTTCTTGCTTCTTGTGAAACAATGTCCTTTTCCAGTATTGCTAAAATGGTTTTTTCCATGTTTCTCAACACGTTGAGGATGCTCTCTAGATGCTGTTTAGATTTCCTCTAAATAAGGAAAGATGAAGTGAGTGTCTTCAAGCCCAGGCAGGAAAGACATAACCAACAGGTGGACTAAGCTGAGTGAGTGCATCAAGCTCATATTTGGACACATATTAAACTGCTATGGCTTTAAAGAGAAAAATGTTCTCAACTTCCACATTTTCTCCGTGGCTCTTTCATGTTTGGCTGCTGTATTTTGAATGATGCACTTAAAATGAACAATAAAAGGGACTTCATTCATATTGGAACAACACATGGCTGATGCTTGGTTGGGTATGATAGAGGCAGTAAACGATCATGTTCTTAGACAAGATAGTCCCAGTAAAAAAGTACCCATGAGCTGCCAAAATGGCTGGAAATGACTCACATTATTTGGAATTTTCTGAAAAAGTAAGAAGTTTGAGTGAGGTATTCTTTCTTTTAGAAACCTGCCAAGATTCCGTTTTTTAAAATCTTGATGTGTGCTTTGTTTCATTTTCCCCGCAAAGCAATGCTTTTTCTTTCAGGTTTGCAAAGCTCATGGTAAACCATCAGTTCTCTGTCATCATCATATTGGTTATCCCTGAGCTATGCCATCTCTGATGCATTCCATCAATGGGACATTGGGTTCCCACCATTCTGCTGAGCACTAAGTCTTGTTATACCAATTCATAGAGCGTTTCACCGCCTTCACCCAGTTTTCCATACTCATCTCATAGTGCTGCCATTTCTTCTGTGGCTTGAAAACCATTTCACTCTGTCTCAGTTTCTTTAGTTCCTCCTTGTCACGCCAGAAGCCTATGAAGGGAAAATGGTCACCAAATATGCAAGTAAATAATGAGTCCAGGTGAGCTGGCACATAAGCAGACAATAATGGTTGAAAATAGTCTGAAATATTTTTTTAGACTTAAGATTCCTTATCTGAAGAACTGACAGGCTGGGTATCAAAATTTCCTGGCTTTCTAACTATTATGGCATCATATTTTGGGCTTTGTTTTTGGACCACACCTTGAAGAGCTCAGGGGTTACTCCTGGCTCTACACTGAGGAATCACTCCAAGAGGGCTTGAGACCATATGGGATGATGGGGACTGAATTCAGAGATGACTGTGTGCAAGGCAAGCACTCTACCTGCTTTACTATTGCTCCAGACCTGGTGGCATTATTTTTACCTTCATCAATATTACCTTCTATTCATTCATTTTCATGATTAGCCGTTCAAGATTTAAACACACAAACAAGACATAGTATATTTTCTAATTACATACTCATAAAATAGGGCATATATATATATATATATCTTGAGTTCAGAGACAATCCCTGGTCTACATATAAAATTAGAAGTTTATTTTTTAAACTTTATTTATTAATTGATTGGTTTTTGGGCCACACACAGCAGTGCTCAGGGGTTACTCCTGGCTCTACAATCAGAAATCAACCCTGGCAGGATGGGGGACCATATGGGATGTCGGGAATCGAATCAGGTTCCTCCCAAGTTGGCCACATGCAAGGCAAATGCCTCAGTGCTGTGCTTTCTCTCTGGCCCCTAAAACTAGAAGTTTAAAATCAATAACTTCTTTCCCAAATCACTGAAATTCATCAATGTGACTAAAATGCAACTGCAAGATAATATTGTGATTCAGACTTATGCTGAGCTCTGGACTCTTTAATGTTTTAGTATTATTTATTTATTTATTTTTGTTTTTGGGCCACACTTTGTGATGCTCAGGGGTTAGTCCTGGATTTGCACTCAGAAATCTCACCTGGCTCAATGGGCCATATGGGAAGCTGAGAATCGAACCCAGATCTCTCCTGGGCCAACCGCAAGGTAAACACCCTATGGTTGTGCTGCCACTCTGGTCCCAACAATGTTTTTGTTTTTTATGGTTTGTTTTTTTTTTGGTGTGTGTTTCGTTTTTGTTATGAGCCATACCTGGCAATGCTTAGGGGATTACTTCTGGCTTTGTGCTTAGGAATTACTCCTGGTGATGCATGGGAAACTATATGGGATGCTGGGGGTCGAACCTGAGTTGGATGTGTATACCCACTGAACTATTTCTCTAGTTTCCTATACTCAAGATTTGTAATAAAAAGCAGAGAACAGGCATGTTTTCACTAAGCCCATAAGTGGCCCGAGACAGTGATGATGTCTTAGTAAGGAACTTGGCACCTTTCTCCTAGACTCAAGTATTAACAAGTCTTCAAGTTCTTTTGCCAATAAAACTGACACACAAGTACCTTTTTTCCCTATGATTTTCAGTTAGTTCACAGTCTTTAATTTAACAAAGTCAGCATTTTAGTTATGAAGACATCTATACTTAAACATAGTAATTTAGGAATGCTTTAAGGAGATTAAACAATTTTTATTAATAAAAGTCTCCCTGAAATAAATTCATCTGTGAAAATAAATGTGCTCTTAAAGTTCTTATATTAGAAAGTATTGTTGATGATTTAAGGCAAATGTATTTAAAAAAAAATGTGGAGCCGAAGAGATAGCATGGATATAGGGCATTTGCCTGACATCCAGAAGGATGGTAGTTCGAATTCCGGCTTCCCATATGATCCCCCGTGCCTGCCAGGGGCGATTTCTGAGCCCAGAGCCAGGAGTAACCCCTGAGCAATGCCAGGTATGACCCAAAAACCAAAAAAAGAAAAAAATGTATTCAACATGGATAGAATCAACTGAGTGGCTGGATGAATTTGAGAGACTATATATGTATGTATATATATATATATATATGTAGATAGATAGATGATAGATAGATAGATAGATAGATAGATAGATAGAGAATAATCCAACCAGAAAATTTAAGGTTTTTCTTCTCTTTTTTTTTTTCAAGAGAGGGCAAGATACTTATTATAGTTCTCTGCACTGTAAAAGCTGGCAATTCAGTATGATATAGTAAAGCAAACCCCTGTAGAACATGAAAATAGTCTGCACGTGTTTGTGATTCACTACATTTAAATGTTGAAAAGAATCTGACATATTTATTCTTTTGGAGGAGATAGGAGTGTGTGGTGTGGGCCACACCCAGTGGTGCTGACCACTGTACTCTCTTTCCGGCCATAATTATTTTTTGCTTATTTGTGGTTTGAGACCACAATCTGGCTGTGGTCTCAAGGTCTCAATTTTTTGTTTGTTTATTTGTTTGTATTTGAATCATACTCAATGGTGCTCAGACTTACTCCTGGCTCTGCACTCAAATCACTTCAAGAAGGCTCCAGAGACCATATGGGATAACAGGGATTAAATCTGGGTCTACTATGTGTTGTACTATATCACTCTGGCATGGCCTCAATTATTATATAGTGAAAAGTCTGAAAATTTTGGCTGATTTCATAAACAGTAATAAGATGCTTATGTTTTGTGATTATCAGCTTAATTTATTGGAGTTGCAGAAATTTCTCGAGCACTGGAGATTTTCCTTGGTGGACTTCTAATGAGTCACAGTGGTATTAAATGGTGCAGAAAGAAAGCCTCCTAAAGTTAAAATATACAAGAAATTATAAAGATAGAGAGATACTCTATGAGCAGTGGCCTGTGCCATCCACTGAGAACTACCTGGCCTTCTTGACATGCTCTGTGGATTTTTGCAGGTAGTTTGGGAGGTACCCAGCTGAGATGCTGGGCAGGATACGCTTATGCTCATGAAATCTGTACATACCCACAGCCAGGCCGGCCAGGCTTGCAGCACCGAGGCATGACATGTCCACATGTGCAGGCCTGTCAATGGTCTCATTGAGGAGGTCAGAGGTCATCTGCATGATAAAATTGTTCTTACAGACACCCCCATCTGCCCTGTGGGGAGAAGGAAGCCATGAGAGAAATCATGTCACAAAAGCATAATTTCTATTACGGACTGCTTATTCAAAGGGGCTTAATGGTTTCAGAACTTTGCTGTTATTTATTTAGGTTTTTGGGGGTACACTCAGAGATGCTCATGGGTTACTCATGGTTCTGCACTGAGGATTCACTCCTAGCAATGCTTGGGGGCCATATGGGATGCTGGGGATTGAACCTGAGTCAGCCACATGCAAGGCAAGTGCCCTACCCACTCTACTATTGCTTCAACTCCCATTTCTTTTCTTTCCAAAGTTTTTTTTTTTTTTTCATTTTTTTTTTTTTTTTTGGTTTTTGGGCCACACCCATTTGACGCTCAGGGGTTACTCCTGGCTATGCGCTCAGAAGTCGCTCCTGGCTTGGGGGACCATATGGGACGCCGGGGGATCGAACCGCGGTCCGTCCTAGGCTAGCGCAGGCAAGGCAGGCACCTTACCTCCAGCGCCACCGCCTGGCCCCAGTTTTTTTTTTTTTTTTTAAAGCAGCAGTCAGACCTGGTAGTGCTCTGGAGTCCAGGGCCATCTCAGTAGAAGCTTAATTCATGAAGCCAGTAGAATTGGGTTGGGAGCAGTCAGAGGCACCTCTAATGGTGCTGAGGTGTGTGTGTGTGTGTGTGTGTGTGTGTGTGTGTATAGGATGGTAGGACTATGTAGTGCCAGGAATCACACTCAGTGCTTTGCACTGCTGGCACATACTCTACCAATTGTGCTGTAGCCCTGGCTCCAACTGCTCAGAATTGTCCTAAAATGAAGGCCTGACAAGGGTCAGAGAGATAATCCAGGGGCTAAGGCTCTTGCCTTACATGTAGCCAAACCCAGTTCAAGCCCCTGCATCGCACAGCGTTTCTGGAGCATCTCCAAAAGTGATTCCTGAGCACAGAACCAGGACTAGGCCATGAACAGCACCAGGTGTGGCAAAAACACACAAGAAAACATAGGCAACTGAGAGGCCCTGACTCAGCAACCTTGAAACATCTCACTCCTGCCATCTGCTGCTAGAACTTTAGCCTTTATTCTGGAAAAAAGGTTCCAAGCAGGCCAAGTAAATAAATGCTGATATGAAAACTAATTTGGACAGTAGAAGAGAAATACTAGATGATTCCATGCCAAAAGGATGGCCACCCACTCAAAAGAGATTGTAAAGTTTCATGATGGGGGTGCAGATTCTCCCAAGTTTCATATGAGCTTGGGAGAACTTCTCTTAACTTTCCTTTCCTAAATTTCTAAAACCAAGAACTTGGGGGTGAGGGTGGGGAGGGAGGCTTGGGCCACACCAGTGATACTGGGGGTCTATTTCTAGCTCGGTGCTTGGGGCTTGCTCCAGGTGGTGCTCAAGACACGATGCAGTGGCAGGGACAAAAAGTGGTCAGCTGTGTGGAAGGCCAATGTCTCAATCCATGCAACAATTCTGTGGCCAAGAAACTTGACATTAAGTTCATCCTGAAATTATGACTAATAGCAAGGATGAAAACAATGTCTTAATTCCAATCCAAATAAAAACTATGTTTTAATTCCTATCCAAATGTCTCAGAGAGGGGACATACCGAATTTTTGTCACAGGAATTTGGATCTCTTTCTGCATGACCTCGTACAACTGTTTGTTTCTAGATTAAAAAAAAACAACAAACAGGACAATGATTTAGAAGAAAAACATATTTTTCTTGTGAAGCCAAAAAGAAAAATCTTGTATTTTATTGAAATTTATTTAGAAAGATATGAGGGGAAAGAAAGAGAGAAGTATTGTTCAAGACAGAAACCAGCTTCTCCGGAATGGAAATGAGCAGGCAAAGAAATGGAGAGACAAGCAAGTGAAATCTGCGTTCAAGGGAGAGAATAGGCTTGAAGGGCAAACTGTTTCATCATAATTCTATTTTGGTTGTGGTTTGGAGCCACACCTAGTGGTGCTCAGGGGTTACTGCTGGCTTCAGCACTCAGAAATTGCTCCTGGCAGCCCCAGTTCATTATACAGGATGCTCGGGATCCAAACCCTGTTAGTTATGTGCAAGGCAAAGACCCTAACTGCTGTACTATTGCTGTGGTCCCCAATAATTATATTTTTTACAATCTAAGAAATGAAAATGGTTGGGTTTTATTCATTATTCATAAAAACATGCGGAAAAGAATATTAAAAAATGTACAAGTCGGGGCTGGAGCAGTGGCGCAAGCGATAAGGTGTTTGTTTGCCTTGCACTTGGCTAACCTAGGACAGACCACGGTTTGATCCCCAGGCGTCCCATATGGTCCCCCAAGCCAGGAGCAATTTCTGAGAGCATAGCCAGGTGTAAACCCTGAGTGTCACAAGTGTGATAAAAACAAACAAACAAACAAAAAATTACAACTGAAAGTTGGTGACAGAATCTAAAGTGAGTACCTCCCTTTTTCTTTCCTTTTCTTTTCTTTTTTTTTTTTTTTTTTGTTTTTGTTTTTGGGCCACACCCGGCCATGCTCAGGGGTTACTCCTGGCTGTCTGCTCAGAAATAGCTCCTGGCAGGCACAGGGGACCATATGGGACACCAGGATTCGAACCAACCACCTTTGGTCCTGGATCAGCTGCTTGCAAGGCAAACGTCACTGTGCTATCTCTCCGGGCCCGAGAACCTCCCTTTTATAATGCAAAGTATCATTTTAGAACCAGGTCTGACCTATCACTCTTTCTACAGATAAAATGTTAAAGGGAGTCTCAATTAATAGATGTTATGATGAGGTGCCATAAGTAATATCTAAATGAATGTATCAATTATATAAATGATCCCTATATAATCTCAAAAATTTTTTGTTTGTTATATTTTTGGGCCACATGCTGTGGCAGTGCTCAAGGGTTGTTCCTGGCTCTGTTCTCAGGAATGACTCCTAGAAGGCTCAGGGGACCATATGGGATGCTGGAGATCAAACGCAGGTTGGCTACATGCAAGGCAAATGCTCTACCTGCTATGCTATTGTTCCAGCCCGAGTCCTTATATTCTTTTTTTGTTTTGTTTTGTTTTTTTGTTTTTGGGTCACACCTGGCCCTATGCTCAGAAATCGCTCCTGGCAGGCTTGGGAGACCATATGGGATGCTGGGATTCGAACCACGGTCCTTCTGCATCTAAAGCAAACGCCTTATGGCTGTGCTATCTCTTCGGCCCCAAACAGAATGCGTCCTAGGCCAGCTCTCATATTCTTTTTTGGCTCTCATATTTTTTTTTTTTTTTTTTTTTTAGTTTTTGGGTCACACCCGGCGGTGCTCAGGGGTTATTCCTGGCTGTCTGCTCAGAAATAGCTCCTGGCAGGCACGGGGGACCATATGGGACACCGGGATTCGAACCAACCACCTTTGGTCCTGGATCGGCTGCTTGCAAGGCAAACGCCGCTGTGCTATCTCTCTGGGCCCGGCTCTCATATTCTTAATTTTAACTCTTGTCCCCTCATACAAGGCCACTGGGAAATATTGCAAAATTCTGATTGAATCTTTGTGTGAACCAACATTATTATCATTATTGTTATTGTTTTTGTGTCACACCTGGCAGCGCTCAGGGGTTACTCCTGGCTCTCCGCTCAGAAATCACTCCTGGCAGGCTCAGGAGACCATATGGGATGCCGGGATTTGAACCACCGTCCTTCTGCATGAAAGGCAAACGCCTTACCTCTATGCTATCTCTCCGGCCCGAACCAACATTATTAATAGGACTCTTTTCTCATTAATAAGGAAATAAAATCTTTCAAAGTCCAAAGTATAAAACTTAGGGTTTTTATTTCTTTCTCTGAAAAATTTTTTATTATTATTATTTTTATTATTATATTTTTACTGTGTTAGGGATTGAACCCAGGGCCTCACACATGCAAAGTAAGTGTTCTACAACTGATCCACATTCTCAGCCTGTAAAATTTAAAATATTTTATGATTAGAAAATTTTCTGGGCCAGAGAGATAGCATGGAGGTAAGGCATTTGCCTTTCATGCAGAAGGACCGTGGTTCAAATTTTGGCATCCCATATCCTATGCCTGCCAGGAGCGATTTTTGAGCATAGAGCCAGGAGTAACCCCTGAACGCTGCTGGGTGTGACACAAAAACCAAAAAAAAAAAAAAAAGAAAGAAAATTTTCTACTAATAACAGTCATTTAACTTTCAGATAATAATTTAGGGGGCCGGGCGGTGGCGCTGGAGGTAAGGTGCCTGCCTTGCCTGCGCTAGCCTAGGACGGACCTCGGTTTGATCCCCCGGCGTCCCATATGGTCCCCCAAGCCAGGAGCGACTTCTGAGCGCATAGCCAGGAGTAACCCCTGAGCGTCACCGGGTGTGGCCCAAAAACCAAAAAAAAAATAATAATTTTAAGGGGGTACTGAAACTAATAGTAAAAAAAAAAAAGAAAGAATGTTGAAGAAAAACAAATTACATAGCATAAATTAAACTGACTGTAAGGATGCTGGGTGACAGTGAAGAAATTTACATTAGCAGAAATGAGCAAAAGTAAGTGGTGGCTGTGAGAAGATGGGAGGTACGAGCGGGGCTGGCCCCATACCTGAAAGCCAGGGATTCCAGTATGGCTCGCACAAGGTGATACTTATTGGTAGAAGGCTTCAACCCCATGAAAGATGCGCAGGCACAGGGGTCATTTAAGGGAGCCTAGAGCAAGAGGTGAGATGAGCATATCATAACTATCCTAGACTGTAGCCATCGGCCTGAAAACACAGCCTCACTAGGTCAAAGAATGTCTGTGTAGTCCCAGAGTTTAAAAATGTGATTACCCCAACCTAAGTTGAAGATGAGGGCAGCTTCTTAATAGAACTAAGGTTGATGCACAGATGCTGGCCTTAGATGACCTTTCTGATTGAGGACACACAAGAAAAGGATTCTGGATGGTTCTGGAGAGTTCTAGAAGTTGTGGATGACAAATTAGGAACTACCTGAGTTTTAGAAGGGAGGAAAATTTTTTTTTTTTTTTGGTTTTTCAGGCCACACCCATTTGATGCTCAGGGGTTACTCCTGGCTAAGCGCTCAGAAATTGCCCCTGGCTTGGGGGGACCATATGGGACGCCGGGGGATCGAACCTCGGTCCTGATCCTTGGCTAGCACTTGCAAGGCAGACACCTTACCTCTAGCGCCACCTCGCCGGCCCCTGAAGGGAGGAAAATTAAAAGCTCTATTTGTTAGTTTCTCCGTTTTCAACAGGCATTTTCCACTAGAATTATTAATTATCTGTTAATTTTGATTTTTAGTTTTTAGGATTTTTAGTTTTTTGAGCTATGCCTGATGGGACTCAGGGCTTACTCTTAGCAGTGCTTGGGGACTCTATGAAGAGTTGGAGATAAAATGGGAGTCTGTTATATGCTTACTCCTTGTAATACTTGTGATTTGTTTTTCTTTTTTTTTTTTTTTTTTTTTTTTTTTTTTGGTTTTTGGGCCACACCCGGTGACGCTCAGGGGTTACTCCTGGCTATGCGCTCAGAAGTCGCTCCTGGCTTGGGGGACCATATGGGACGCCGGGGGATCGAACCGCGGTCCGTCTCCTAGGCTAGCGCAGGTAAGGCAGGCACCTTACCTCGAGCGCCACCGCCCGGCCCCGTGATTTGTTTTTCCTTTGGTTTCTGGGTCATACTTGACAGTGCTCAGGGGTTACTCTTGGATCTGTATTCAGGGTCATTTCTGGGACATATGGTGTGTTGGGGATCAAATTGGCTCAGTTGCATGCAAAGCAAGTACTCTACCTGCTGTACTATCTCTCCAGCCTGTTTTTTTTTTCTTTTTCCAGTCTGATGTATTTATTTTCATGAATTGATTGTAGAAGCTGCACATTCCTGCCCCTCTAGTGGTAGATGAAAGTTCAGTTCCTAGACCATCAAGGAATGACCCTCTCCTGCATCATTTTTCCAAGGAAGCCACTGTGATCCACTCCATGCTGGGTTGTAGCTAAGACTGCCATTTTCTGGGATTTCTATTCTGCTATGTTATCAAATGTACTTATTTAAATGGCTGGTTGAACATGTTTTGGGGAATCATGTGGTAAAGCAGAGTTAGCCAGGAAAATGGTTCTTTATCAGGTTATATCAAATTGCAATATCTATCTATCTATCTATCTATCTATCTATCTATCTATCTATCTATCTATCTATCGATGAAGTTTAGCTATCTTCATCAGTTTGCTATTTTTGTTTCCAATATAAAGATGAGTTTTCCAATATCCCCACATTAGACCTATGTATGGCAAAGACCTATGAACACTTTATTGGTATTGCTGAGTCCTATTAATAATCCTATAAAATGTATACTATTAATAATCCTATAATAATTAATAATGAAATTAATAATTTGAGCATCTCTGTGGGATCATGGAAAAAAGCACCATGGTCCTTACAAGGCTGTATCAGACATTGTTATAGCACTCATGAAACCAGGTGTGTGGCTGAACAGCTGTGGGAGGCCAGTGTGTGACCTTTCACCTGGAAGAGGAAGAAGACAAGAGAGCTGAGCAGAAACAGGCTGCGTTTGCTCAGCTTGTTCAGGCAATCACACCAGGTCAAAGTATGGTTTCTCTGTTCTAGAATATTCCTTTCCTGAGTGATGCTGTTCAGTACTCTTATTTTCAGATAAAGAATAGCGAACACATAATATTGGGTGTAAATAGGATGATCCATTTGAGCTATTGGCAGTCTTTCTTTTTTCTTCAAATACCTGCAATCCACTGAAAGAAGGAACAAAATAGACACCTTCAGAATCGTTCAGACTTTGGGCCATTTTTTCAGTCTCAGCAACATCTGTAAAAAGATCTGCAAAACAAAAAAGAAAAAAAAAACAAAATAAAAATCAGGACAAATAAAAACCACCCCTTTAAAAGTGAACTTATTTTATGGCTTGTATTTTTTACTTGCATTCACAATGATCATGACTATGAAGCAAAAAAGCCTCTTATTTGAGAGGGCTGGGGAAGGCCAGTCTCATACTACCTGGGAATGTGAAGGACTTAAGAGTTTAGAAAAGACAGAGAAGGACACAGAAGCCATCTTTGGGTATGAGTATAGTAGATCTTCATTTTCTCATCAAATTTATATTAGGCAGTTTAAATATCAACTCTGTGTATTTTATTGAAAGAACTGAAAATTTGAACAAAACTGAAAATTTTGGCCTAGGCCAGGGGTATGGCTGGATCACACACTTCCCCTGAAGGAGGCCTTGGTTCATCCCCAGCACCACCCAGTCTGCTGAGTGCCTTTGGGAGCAGCCCCTAAGCACAGAGCTAGCAGCAGTCCCTTAGCAGCATCAGTCCTTTGCTCAGCTTGCTCAGGGAATCAAACCAGGTCAAAGCATGATTTTTCTCAAAGCAAGTAGAACACTTGGCCTTGTACAAGGCTATTCCTGACTCAATCTCCAGCATCCATTTTAGTTCCCCAAGGACCTCCAGAACTGTATCCTGAGCACAGAGCCAGGAGGAAGCCCTGAGTACTACTTATATATGGATATAACCCTCAAAAGCAAAATCAACATATGATCTCTTTGTGTCTCACCAGGATTGATCTCTAAACTTAGAGATAGAAGTAAGCCCTAAGCACTGCTGGGTGTGGTACCCCCCCAAAAAAGCCTTCAAAATCAAGGTCTAATTTATTTATTTATTTATTTATTTATTTATTTATTTATTTAGTTAGTTAGTTTTTGGGCCACACTCATTTGACGCTCAGGGGTTACTCCTAGCTATGCGCTCAGAAATCGCCCCTGGCTTGGGGGGACCATATGGGACGCCGGGGGATCGAACCTCGGTCCGTCCTATGCTAGTGCTTGCAAGGCATACACCTTACCTCTAGCACCACCTTCCCGGCCCCAGGTCTAATTTATTTAGCATACTTTGCTCCTGAAATATATAATAGAGTTGAAGAAAAAATGTACAAATCCTTGAAGTACAGCTAGTAAAATTTTTAGTGTGCACACACCTTGGTTGGCACCCAAGCTCCAGAGACAAAACTTCTCTTATTCAGTGTTACATACTTGAGATACTTTTATCTTGTCATTAGCAACTACAGCTCATTCCTTCTTAAACCCACCACAGGGTTCCATGGAATGAGTGTGAACTCGCCAGCAAACCTGTCTACACCACTGATACTTGCCTGGGTGCTCCATGGTGTGGGGCCAGGTTCTGGAGGGGCACCCATGAACACATCCTTGTTTGCTACATTCCAATGCTGGGCCTGCCAGGCTCTGGACTTCCTATATAGGATGGACTTTCAGCAGATAATGCCTAATTGTTTTCGAAAGTAGTTGAACTACTTTGTTTATTTAATTGTTTTGGAGCCATGCCTGGAAGTACTCAGGGATTACTCTGGTTCTGTGTTCAGGGATCACTCCTGGCAGTGTTCAAAGGACTGAAGAAGTACAGGAGATCAATCCAGGGTTGGCATTGCACAAGGCAAATATCCTACCCCCTTCACATTCTCTCTCCAGCCCTTCAGCTGAATCTTTTTTGTTTTGAGGACAAACAAGGTGAAATCTGGGGGATATTCCCACTCTGTGTTCAGGAGTCATTCCAGTAGGGCTGCTTGTACACACACCATCATGCTATCTTGCCAGTCCATGAGTTGCAATTCTTATTGTGGGCCATTTGGAAATACTTGCATGTGAAGTAACTTCTGAATAAGCATGTAGGACAGCACTGATCACGTGAAAAACAAAACAAAACACAGGAATTGGTTCAAATTAATAAAGCTGGCTTCGGGGAGCCTGAAATTGTTTTTGTTTTAGTAATATTTTCCCATTTTTATAATGAAAAGGACTAGCTCAAGACACATTTAAGGAACTCAATATTAAAACTCAAGGACACGATATTGGTGATGGGAATGCTGTACTGGTGAAGGGTTTTATATATATATATATATATATATATATACACATATATAAAGAAAAGATAAGGCCTCCCAATGCTTACCACAGGCTGTGTTCTTTACACTGACTGTATAGAAGAGGAGGTACAGTAAATGCTCCCCATATACACCTCAAACCAGGCCCTTTGCCTGGTCTGTATTGTGAATGGGAGGACAAAAACACAAAACAAAACAAAACAAAACAAAAAACAAAAAGAACCTTAAGATATCTATTATTCACTATTAACTATTCATTTTACTCCAAAGGACAATGATCAGAACTGTCACATTCATTTGGTTCAAATGATGAGCTACCACACCAACACATTTCTAAGACTTCAAAAATGAATATCATAAATAACTTCGGTTTTGATATCTAGACTTTAAAATAAATGATGACATTTCAAATCAAGATGTACAAAACAGCCAAGAGGGCTGGTTTGGGGGGAAGCTGTTGGTAAGAGACAAATAAAACAAACGAAAGATGGTTTGTTCACATTCCTCACTGGCTGTTCCAGCCTGGCTGAAAGAATTTCTCTAAATTAGTCCTTGATTCGAATGAGCTCACTGATGAGCTTTTGCGATGCACAGACTGCTCTGTCCCTGCCATGAAATACAGCTAAGAATTCTGGGTGCAATCCATAGAAAAGCCATCTGAGGACTCAAAAGAATGAGCCGGAAAACTCACAGTACCACCAAGCTGGCAAGGAGTTTCCTGTTTTTTTGTTTTTTTGTTTTTTTTTTCTCTGACATCTCCTGGCCTACACTCAGGAACAGGATGAAACATGAAACGTGGGTCAGTACATGCAAATATGAAGGTTCTTCCACAAGAACCACCCTTTCTGGGAAAGTGTGGGAGGTGGAGGATCATTATTACAGGCAGATTGGAAGGAAAGGCCTCTGGGTGTGGATTATTTTTTTCATCTTACTTGAACAAGAGAGAGACAAACATTAAGAGGGGAGAGAGAGAGAGAAAGAGAGAGAGAAAGAGAGAGAGAGAAAGAGAGAGAGAGAATAGATGGGGATCTGTAGAAAAATGTTAAAAGGTGGAACATATTGGAATATAAGTAGATCCTCAGACCATATGGATCCATTGATGGCAAAGGAGCCAAGAAGATAAGAGAGGAAGAAAATCCTCTTCAAC